>NC_064775.1:3364451-3631951 GCF_011397635.1 Epinephelus fuscoguttatus
TTTAGGGACAGTAACTAATAAACAAACACTAATAAACAAACAACATTAATAGCGACTTTAATAATCATTTTACCATTCGTTCTTACTGACCTTCCTTCCGAGGACGGGCAAAAAAAAGAAAGAATGGTAAATGATAAATGATTATTAATGTTGTTTGTTTATTAGTTACTGTATTAATTACCGTCCCTAAAATATTAAGCCCTACACTGTCTTTCCCTATTCTTCATACCTGCTGCCTACTTGCCCTGCCTCCCTCCTCTGCACACACTCCGGCTCGAAGGATCAAGTCCCCCCAAGGATTCTCCAACTCTCTGAGTCACTCTTCACTTACAGGTCACTATTCATCTTACTTATTACCGATTACCGTACATTGTAGTTTGAGCTTATATTTGTTACTTATCACTATATCTACATCATAATTTCTACCCTGTGGGGGGATGGTGACATCCCCCACATTTCCCGGCGTCCTGACTCCTCCTTGCCGTAGCATATGCAGACTTAGGATAGCAGTATTGGATATATACACTTGCTCCGACCGGGATTCGATCCCGAGTCTCCCACGCCAAAGTCAGGAGCATTATCCACTGTGTTACCCTGCATCTACATAGACTCAGGTGTGCGTGTGCGCTTCTGTAGATGGAAAAAAGAAAGGTGGGCCCAAAAAAAAAAATACACGCAATTATACAACACTGATTCAAAGAGAAGAATGAATACATGTATCAATCGAGTAGTAAAGAAAAATGAATATTAAAACAGAAAGCTGCAGTGTCATTTTCTTTCCTGTGTTTTCTCGTGCTAACGAGATAACCTAATTTGAGAGATAACGAATGAAACGTGATCGGCCTGAGATTTCCATCACAGTGACATGTCATGCTGACTGACGTCTCCTTGAACACCAGCGTTAAGCCTAGTTCTGTGCTTGTTTGTGTTTTGCAGCGTGCACATCAGTGTGCTCCTGTCACTCAGGAGAAACTGGACACAAATACCCACCCCGTGTGTATCCATACCTAACGTCAATGGCGCCACCAGGGGGTCCGACTACCCAGAACTCCGACCCGCTCATCTGACCATTGTAATGCCTTTATTCCGACCGTCAGATTCCATACCCAAACCGTCCGTTAGTCCGACTACAACACTTCCAACATGAAGCAGGCTGTGCATTTGTCCCTCACTGCGCCGGCACCGACTGTGAGGACAGTTGCGTCATCTGCTATATGTGACGTACATGCCCTTATTTGGATAACATGTCCTGGTATTCCCCACACATAAAGCCTACTGACAGCGTAATGCGCTCTGGCTGCAGATGTATATTAAGCATGAATCCGTTCTTGCAGCACGTCTGCAGAAAGTATTTTGTTAGCGAATTCATCAGCTTGTAACAACTGGCCAACAACAGAAACTGAGGCTGATGTCACAACGCTACTTTTCCAGGTCACGGGAGGCACAGGTTGACGGTGCCAAGCTGAAACCCCTCAAAAACTGAACTCTTCTTGCTTTCAAACTGCAGCAATAAATTGTATAAAAACGAAAGGACTCGTATGGTTAGTTTAACTCAACAACTTTAGTGTAATTAAATTAAATCAAACTAACACGCGTGCATTTACTGCTTGTTTATTAATGTGTGTGCGTGCACCTTGAATATCATATGTGAGGCTATTTCATAACTAAAATGGTGGTGAAAATATTTAACTTTGCCAGACGGCATTTCTCTGAGCCATTCGTTCAAAGGAAATAATGTATTGGCTGTGGAAAGAAGGCAACATCATGTGGAATTACAGGTTAAACAGTCTTTGCTTCCTTTCATTTAGTTAGGATAACAGCAGTAGCCTAACAGTAGCTGCAGCAGCAACAGCGTTAGTTGCCAACAGCTGTCTTGTTTTTATTTCTTTATTACTTCCGCCAAGGAGGTTATGTTTTCGCCGGCGTTGGTCTGTTTGTTTGTTTGTCTGCAAAATAACTCAAAAGTTCTGAACCGATTTTGATGAAAGGCTGATAATGGGACAAGGAACAGACTTAAAACATCTTCCCGTGTGTGGGGAATACCAGGATGTGTTATCCAAATAAGGGCATGTACTTCACTCATAGCAGATGACGTGATTTCCGTCGATGAGATCAACGCAACTGTCCTCACAGTCGGTGCCGGCGCAGTGAGGGACAAATGCACAGCCTGCTTCATGTTGGAAGTGTTGTAGTCGGACTAACGGACGGTTTGGGTATGGAATCTGACGGTCGGAATAAAGGCATGGGCAGTCGACATTACGGGACTAAAACAATACAACTCGCCGTAGACCTGCATGGTCAGATGAGCGGGTCGGAGTTCTGGGTAGTCGGACCCCCTGGTGGCGCCATTGACGTTAGGTATGGATACACACGGGGTGGGTATTTGTGTCCAGTTTCTCCTGAGTGACAGGAGCACACTGATGTGCACGCTGCAAAACACAAACAAGCACAGAACTGGGCTTAACGCTGGTGTTCAAGGAGACGTCAGTCAGCATGACATGTCACTGTGATGGAAATCTCAGGCCGATCACGTTTCATTCGTTATCTCTCAAATTAGGTTATCTCGTTAGCACGAGAAAACACAGGAAAGAAAATGTATGTATGTATACATGACCGTTTAAGGCTTCCGTAGTATACCGTGCCTTTTTTACAACTTTTTCCAACATACTAAACTATGACTTTTTTCGATAGACTATACTATACTATACAATACTATACTACACTACACTACACTATACTATGAGTTCTTTAGCACTTTATTCAACATACTATGATTTTTTTTTCAACATACTGTGACTTTTTTGGGAGTTTGACATACTATACTTTGACTTTTTTGCAGTTTTTTTGACATGCTATACTATGCCTATTTTAGCACTTTTCTGACATACTATCCTATGACTTATTTCGACATGCTATGACTTTTTTCATCATACCATACTATGACTTTTTTGGGATCTTTTTCAACATGCTATACCATGACTTTTTTTTGGCATTTTTTTCCGACATACTATACTGTGATTTTTTAGCATGCAATACTATGACTTTTTTTTAGCACTTTTTTGACATACTATACGATGATTTTTTTTGATATACTATAATATTAATTTATTGGGACTTTTTTTGACATGCTATACTATGACGTTTTTGGGATCTTTTTCGACTTCTTAAGACTTTGTTCAACATACTATACTATGCCTATCTCACTTTTTTCGACATACTATACTATGCTTTTTATTGCAGTTTTTGGACATACTATGACATTTTTGGTAGTTTTTTGACATGCTATACTATGAGTTTTTTCAGCATACTATACTACAACTTTTTCAGGACTTTTTTCAACATACTATACTATGACTTTATTCAACATGCTATACCATAATGTGTTTAGCACTCCTTTTTTTTCAACATTTTTTTTACATACTATACTATGAATTTTTCAGCATTTTTTCGATATACTATACAATGACTTTTTTACCACTTTTTCAGACATACTATACTGCAAGTTTTTTCTCTGATCATCATGTAAGAGTTTGTATCCTTGTTTAATTACCTGTGGATGATTCTGTGTACCACTCAACTCACTGTATGTAATGTTGATGGGTTCACATTGAAGGTCGCCAGTGGGAGGGGGGGAGGGGCGGGGGGTAAGAAAGTAAAACAAAAAAAACTATCTTACCTCATAGCTCCACTTGTTACTTCAGTTGATCAGTGTCACGTTCCTCTTCTTCCCAGATGTCGACAGGAGTCTTAACAAGCAACAAAAGTCAGCATTAAGGCTGGAAAGTGGAGAACTGCATCATGTTGATAAACAGGATGTGGACAAACCTGAAGACTGTGCACTTGTTCCCACAGAGCATTTCTACATCAGTCCACCTGCAGTGATCTACACATTGAAACACAAAATAAACTCATCAGAATTTTAAGTTGTTTTGATTTAAAGATCAACGTTGTTGTACACATTCAAACCAACCTCAGTGTATGAAATAAAAAAGCTTCACCTCTCTGAAGCCAGTGATGTGATTGTAAATGCTGCCATCTTGTGGTGTCATTGGATATTACATAAAACCTGTACCCTGAATACTTCTGATTAAAGAGACTCATGTATCCTCATGTTTGTCCATCCTTAAATGTCTCAGACACAGACAGATATTGTTGTTGTTGTTTACTGTAACAGTGTTTTCAGCTTTAGAAAAACATATGAGGTTATGAATATTTAATGAGAATACACTTTACCTCATAGTTTTAATGATGGAAATTATCAGGGCCGACAAGAATGTTGAGTGTTTTTCTACATACTAAACTATATATATAGATATATACAGATGTTTTTTTTTGACATGCTAGTTATTTTCATCGTACAACAATATGACTATATTGTGAGTTTTTTACAATGTACTACAGGTTCCCTTTTTTCAAGACTTCTTTCGACATACTATGCTGTGACTTTTTTGCAACATGCTGTACCATTACTGTATTTCGACCGACAAAACTAGGACTTTTTGGATATGTTATACTATGACTTTTTTTCATGATTTTGGACCACATACTAAACTATGACTTTTTTCATAATTTTGGACCACATACTAAACGATGACTTTTTTCATAATTTTGGACCACATACTAAACTATGACTTTTTTCATGATTTTGGACCACATACTAAACGATGACTTTTTTCATAATTTTGGACCACATACTAAACGATGACTTTTTTTCATGATTTTGGACCACATACTAAACTATGACTTTTTTCATAATTTTGGACCACATACTAAACTATGACTTTTTTCATAATTTTGGACCACATACTAAACGATGACTTTTTTTCATAATTTTGGACCACATACTAAACTATGACTTTTTTCATGATTTTGGACCACATGCTATACTATGACTTTTTTTCATGATTTTGAACCACATGCTATACTATGACTTTTTTTCATGATTTTGGACCACATGCTATACTGTGACTTTTTTTCATGATTTTGGACCACATGCTATACTATGACTTTTTTTCATGATTTTGGACCACATGCTATACTATGACTTTTTTCATGATTTTGGACCACATGCTATACTATGACTTTTTTTCATGATTTTGGACCACATGCTATACTATGACTTTTTTCATGATTTTGAACCACATGCTATACTGTGACTTTTTTTCATGATTTTGAACCACATACTATACTATGACTTTTTTCATGATTTTGAACCACATGCTATACTATGACTTTTTTCATGATTTTGGACCACATGCTATACTATGACTTTTTTCATGATTTTGGACCACCTGCTATACTATGACTTTTTTCATGATTTTGGACCACATACTATACTGTGACTTTTTTCATGATTTTGGACCACGTGCTATACTATGACTTTTTTCATGATTTTGGACCACATACTATACTGTGACTTTTTTCATGATTTTGGACCACATACTATACTGTGACTTTTTTCATGATTTTGGACCACATACTATACTGTGACTTTTTTCATGATTTTGGACGACATGCTATACTATGACTTTTTTTCATGATTTTGGACCACATGCTATACTATGACTTTTTTCATGATTTTGAACCACATACTATACTATGACTTTTTCTCATGATTTTGGACCACATACTATACTGTGACTTGTTTCATGATTTTGAACCACATGCTATACTATGACTTTTTTTCATGATGTTGGACCACATGCTATACTATGACTATTTTTCATGATTTTGGACCACATGCTATACTATGACTTTTTTTCATGATTTTGAACGACATACTATACTATGACTTTTTTTCATGATTTTGGACGACATGCTATACTATGACTTTTTCATGATTTTGGACCACATGCTATACTATGACTTTTTTTTTTTATGATTTTGGACGACATGCTATACTATGACTTTTTTTCATGATTTTGAACGACATACTATACAATGACTTTTTTTCATGATTTTGGACGACATACTATACTATGACTTTTTTTCATGATTTTGGACCACATGCTATACTATGACTTTTTTCATGATTTTGGACCACATACTATACTGTGACTTTTTTCATGATTTTGGACCACATACTATACTGTGACTTTTTTCATGATTTTGGACGACATGCTATACTATGACTTTTTTTCATGATTTTGGACCACATACTATACTGTGACTTTTTTTCATGATTTTGGACCACATGCTATACTATGACTTTTTTTCATGATTTTGGACCACATGCTATACTATGACTTTTTTTTCATGATTTTGGACCACATACTATACTGTGACTTTTTTCATGATTTTGGACGACATGCTATACTATGACTTTTTTTCATGATTTTGGACCACATGCTATACTATGACTTTTTTCATGATTTTGGACCACATGCTATACTATGACTTTTTTCATGATTTTGGACCACATGCTATACTATGACTTTTTATCATGATTTTGGACCACATGCTATACTGTGACTTTTTTCATGATTTTGGACCACATACTATACTATGACTTTTTTCATGATTTTGAACCACATACTATACTGTGACTTTTTATCATGATTTTGGACCACATACTATACTATGACTTTTTTTCATGATTTTGAACCACATACTATACTGTGACTTTTTTTCATGATTTTGGACCACATGCTATACTATGACTTTTTTTTCATGATTTTGGACCACATACTATACTGTGACTTTTTTTCATGATTTTGGACCACATACTATACTATGACTTTTTTTCATGATTTTGGACCACATGCTATACTATGACTTTTTTTCATGATTTTGAACCACATGCTATACTATGACTTTTTTTCATGATTTTGAACCACATGCTATACTATGACTTTTTTTCATGATTTTGGACCACATGCTATACTATGACTTTTTTTCATGATTTTGAACCACATGCTATACTATGACTTTTTTTCATGATTTTGGACCACATGCTATACTATGACTTTTTTTCATGATTTTGAACCACATGCTATACTATGACTTTTTTCATGATTTTGGACCACATGCTATACTATGACTTTTTTTCATGATTTTGGACCACATACTATACTATGACTTTTTTCATGATTTTGGACCACATACTATACTATGACTTTTTTCATGATTTTGGACCACATACTATACTGTGACTTTTTTCATGATTTTGGACCACATGCTATACTGTGACTTTTTTTCATGATTTTGAACCACATGCTATACTGTGACTTTTTTTCATGATTTTGGACCACATGCTATACTGTGACTTTTTTTCATGATTTTGAACCACATGCTATACTATGACTTTTTTAGTTTTTTCAACAGGTTATATTATTCCTTTTTTACCCTACATCATAGACTGACTTTCAAATTTCAAGAAATTTATTATATATAAGATCACTATCATGTTTAAATTTTTATTTGTCATATTCTTCTATGGATTTTTTCCAACACACTATACTATGACTTTTTAAACAGTTTTTAATTTGACATGCTATACTATGCCTCTTTTAGACGTACTTAACCATCAGTTTTTTTCCCCCATCAAACTACAGTATGATTTTTCTCACATTCTTTCAACATACTATCCTACTAATCTTTGAGGCACACTTTTATTACTTGTTTCAATGAACAATACGATGAGCCTTCATCCTACATACTGTACTATAATTGTATTTGTTTCCATTTTTATCCTACATGCTGAGTTATTGTCAGCGTTCTACAGTATGACTGTATTTTGTCATACTGAATTATGAGGGTTTTTTTTTTTTCTTTTTTTTTTTTTTTTTACAATATACTACGAGTTTCTTTCACACATACCATGACTTTCAGTGACATGGTATGCTATGACTTTTTAACATCTTTTCTATGAGCATTGTACCTCATAACACATGACTGTTGGGCTTAAGACTCGTCAAGACAGTAATTTACTTGGTATGCTGCTACATTGCAGCGCTCCAGTGGGGTGGGCTGAGTCCCCATGGAGCCACTTTCATTGCCAAGTAGACCAACACAGTGTAAAAGCAAAGACACATGATATAAAACAGAAAAAATTGAAAAAAAAAAAAAAAAATTCATAGTATAGTATGTTACAAAAAGCCATGAAGAAATTCATTAAATTTTCTTTAAAAAACATTCCTAAAAAAATGTACATGCAAATTTCAGGTCAGTAACATGACTTTGTTGATATGAGGTTCCCCTCCGTGACTCACCTCTGACTTATATCTTATTACATCTTTCCTGTGTAGAACATCTCCAGTCTTCCCCTCTACTTCCCCTCCCATCATGTGCGGAAACACGTTAAGCTGAACTCCCCAACTGAACGACGCAGACGTCAGGTAATAGGGACTGAGAGCTGCATGCATCAAAACTAATTACCTTAAATAGCCCCAGTCTCTGGCTTATTTTTCCAGTCCACGTCTCTCCAATTTGACAGCTGGCAAAGGTAGCCGCAGCGGTGAGGTGCTGCATGAGACTTTTCATCCCATTAATTAATTGTAGGGGAACTAAACCGTGAAAAGCTACAGACAGGGGAACTTTAGTGGCCGCTCTCTTGGCGGGTCTGGTTTGACAGCCACAGAGGGGAAGTACACATTAATAAAGCCAGGTGCAAAAGGGAAACTGTTAAAAAAACAACAATGTATTGCATTAGTTTTGGGTGGTTTCACTTGAGGCTGAGCCGAACATGAAGCTATCAAAGGACTCCATCAAATACTTTTAATAAAGTGGATAAAAGCAGCTTGATTTTAAGTCAGAGAAATGGTTTTGTTTGAAGAACAGGCTCCATGAAAAAGAGACGAAATCCAAATAAAAGGGACAGAAAATGCAAAATATTAGCCTAAAAGAAAAAAGGGAAAGAAGGGGTGCTCTGTGCTCAAATGATCTGGAATCAGATACTACAACCTTGTTAGCATCGCAAGCTTATTTCCATATTAACGACCCCTTCAGAACCTTCAAAGTAATGAATAATTGACAACAAATGAAATGTTTTGATTGTCGTCAGCGCCTGGCGTGTTTAATGTTTCATATGTTGCTTCTGAGCTAATTATGGAGATGGCACATTCGTCAGAAATATGTCCCCCTCGCAACCCCTGCACGACCCTCCCACCGTCCTCCGCAGATGCCCGTGTGTTTCCAGACAGGAAAGGGAGGGAGGGAGGGAGGCGTACGGCTACAGGCCCCGTTGTAATTACCAGTGCTTACAGGCATTGTTTGGCCACAAACACACCAGATATTACAGCCTCAGAAGGAGGAGGCTGGTGGAAACAGTCGAAATTCAAATTCAACTTTTCCATTTAAAAGGAAATAATAATAATTAGGATTTGGAAAACATCCTGGACATCACTAGAAAAAAGGACCAAAGATCACCTGGCAGATAACGGTGGAGGCCGAGCTGCTGGAGATGGACCGGTCATGGGGTGAGGTACTTCGGACTCCCTGGATCTTCACTGCCTCAAAGGTCAACATGGTCTGCAATTGGTTGGAGTCACAAACTTGCATGTTAAGGAGTCCATTCAGACATGGTATTAACATGTGGGGGACAGCTCTATGTCGGTCTGTTCACCTGGATGTCACTTCCTCCGTCTGTATGCAAACACACATACATCATTATTTAAGTGGCAAGAGCTTTGTCATGCTATACGCACGTGGGTTCGGAACCATGTGGACTTCTAAGGTACATCCTCACCATCTTTCTTTCTCTAAATCTTACCACAGTAACTTCATGTTAATTACGGAACTGTACGTTAAGGAGATAGTCATTCGCAGGTCGCTAATTCGTAGGATATCATACTAACTGTCATGTCCACATTTTCGTAGGATATCAAATACACTATTCTTTGAGGGTATGTCCACTGTAAACAATATGGCAGCCTGCTGGTAACGAGCGCTCTTGGATTACAGTTTAATAGTACACTTAAATATGTCTACGCACACGTACAGCCATTGATATTTAAAATGGGCAACTGGTGTCCCTCCTTGCTCCGCTCTGCTAGCCACGAATCGCCGCTAAGAGACAGTTGGTCAAAGTCCATTTGCACACACACAGTGACAAGGGTAACCATAAAAGCCCAGACACTCCAAACTGACATCAAAGAACTGTTGGTTGCTTCAAGTTGCCTGCGTCTTGGCCAAGAAGTTGCACTTGAACACACCACAAAGACTCCAGCCGACAGCCAACTAGCATGTACGTTCTGCGCCTCAGTGAAAGGAAATAGCTCTCCATACCAACAGGTTGTAGTCGTCTGTATTCGTCATTCAAAAAGGGAAACAGGACAGATTCAAGACACTAGTGACAACTCAACCCGATGTTTAAAGAACAAATTATATTCACCATGTGTCAGTAAACAATTATCCAGATAATTACAAACCGTTATGCAAAGTCTGTCACGATCTCACGCCCTCTTGACATTAGCCGATTGTTTACTTTCCTCACTTCTGTTTCTCTCCTCGTGCGCTGAGCCGAACGGCCAATCAGAATGATTACATGAATCGACAGGCTCTTCTATCACTGATGTTGACTCAACATGCTGACTCGGCCCAAAAAACAGGCGACAAGGGGCGACGAGTACCAACAGTTTAGGAAATGGACATGCACTTGTGTAGCACCTTTCTAATCCTCCGACCACTCAAAGCACTTTTTACACTACGAGTCACAATCACCCATTCACGCACACCTTCACACACTGGTGGCTGAGTATCTTGCTCAAGGATACTTCGACATGCGGACTGGAGGGGCCGACTGCTGATCTTCTGATTAGTGGACCAGGTGGAGAGCAGCTCCGGAGACAGTACTTCAGCACTGCATCTAACCTGTGTAAGGGCAGCAACAGAAAGTTTGAATCGGATAAGGATGTCAGCTGAATAGTGGCCTAGGATGCATTAGTGTACACACTGCTGAGAATGTGGCCATATGTGACCCAAGCCACCTCTAAATGTGGTCTAAGCGATCTGATTTCAAGATGCATCGAGGACGCACTGGGTGGATTCACAACTGTACTTAGAGCTGTCCACTTGTGATCTGCTCATCTAGGATGCATGTTAATACCAGGTGTAAACAGGGCCAAAGTTTGCCAGCGCTGATCTCCATCTACCCTCTAATTTCAGAGCTCAACTTTCAGAAGCAGTTAGCTGTTGATGAACTTTTTGGCCGACACCTTGTCTCTCTGATGCACCTTGACAAGCCAACAGACAAACCGGAGCTGACAGAGGTCATCTGTGTCAGACAGAGAGACAGCTGCAGCGCGCGTGTGCTAAATTTGGTTGTGTTTGTGTGTACTACGAGTGTTTGTTTGTGTGAGTTTAAGTGTTTATCTGCGCACGTTTCTGTGTGTGTGTGTAGTTGTCATGGTCCAGTCAGGTCGGAGTATCCTGAAGACACTGTCAGGCAGGATTGATTTTCTCTTTCCCGATCCGTGGAAGCATTCCTGTAACACAGCTGACCCCCCGAGTTGCGTTACCTTGTCATTTTGCGACACGGATCAAAGTGAAGACGAGCTGGAAATAGCCGCACGGCGACCTTGAACTCTGAGGAGGAGGAGGAGATGGGAGTGACAGGAGCTCTCAAACACACAAACACATACAGTACACAGGTTCATACATACACAGAGGTTTATATTGTGTAACTAATCTAAGCGATATGGCTCACTTTCAATAATAATTAAACAAGAAATATGTCTGTCAGCAGGCTTCAAACACCCGAGATTGACTTAAAGGAACACTTCACCCCCCACATGTACTTTTGTATATCAGTTACATTGACGAAAGTCATTGGGATCCATGTTTAATAACAGCAAAACTACCGTAAAACATCTGTTTACAAACTCTCATACAACTCGTGCAGTATAATTCAGGTCTCATTTATCCATTCATATACTCAGGACTCCCCAAACAGACAGCCCATCTATACTCTTTTCAAAGCCAGACTCCACTGAGAAAAACAGTAATTTTACCTTTCTGAACACTGGAGCTGCTGGTCTACCACTGCCTCCATCAGGAAGTTCACTGGACCAATAAATGTTGGGGCTGTTGGGTGACGAAATGCACACTGTTTTCTAGGGCTGCCACCAAATAGTCAACCAAACATTAGTCGACTGGAAAGGTCATTAGTCGGCAAGACTTCACTGGTCGCTTAGTTGTGGGAATTAATTTGAAAGGACAGACACAGGAAGTGTCCACGCTCAGCAGTCAGACAGGAGTCAGGTTAATCTCCAGGGCTGGTACCTGTGGTTATTCCACAGGCTAGTTAATAACATGTCGGGCAGGAAATCCAAAGTGTGGGATCATTTTGAGAAGGTGAAGGACGAACCCAAGGTGATATGTAAACTCATCTTCATTGGTCGACTACAAACATGACGTATCATCTGAAACATGGAAGTAGCTACATGCCCATTAGCCCACAGCATCAATAACGATGGGTCACAAAAACACAGACTTTTCCCTGGGACATTTCATGTGTTCGGAACTTTGTGAACTTTAACTCAATTTAAGGTACGTGCTCTCCAGGTTTCTTTTCGTAACCTAACCACAGTAACTTTACTTGCCTAAACTTAACCTCAATACCTTTTTAAGGTAATCATGTAACTGTACGTTAAGGACGTAATGTCATTCATAGGATGCTAATTCGTAGGATATCATATGAACTGTTGTGTCTGCATTTTCATAGGACATAATTTGCACCATTCTATGAGGGTATGTTGAAAGGCAAGCTTCGCTGGTTTTCCACAGGAAACAATATGGCAGCCGGCTGGCAACAAATTACAGTTCTTGAATTACATTTAACCAGTACACTTAAATATGTTTCTGAAACATTTGAGGCGACAATTAGGCGACACAGTAACAGAATCTTGGTTCATATTGGATCAGAACTGCTTAGTTTTACCGTTTGATCGCTCTTGTTTATTTCAACCTCTGTTTTTACAATACCAGAAACAGTATGGCGCCCACTTCCTGTTCACAAATTCTTGTATTACAGCTAAACAGTGCACAAAAATATGTTTTTGAAGGCATTTAAGGCAATGAATACGCAATACAGTGTCAGAAACTTGCTTTATATTTGATCAGAATGGTTTAGTTTCACCATTTGATGTCCTTTTTTTCAGCCTCCGTTTTTACAACACAGGAAACAGTATGGCGCCCACTTCCTGTTCACAAATTCTTGTATTACAGCTAAACAGTGCACTAAAATGTATTTCTGGGGACATTTTAGGCGAGGAATAGGCAATACAGTCTCAGAAACTTGCTTTATATTTGATCAGTTCGGCTTAGTTTTAACATTTGATCTCTTTTTTTTTCCAGCCTCCATTTTTACAATACCAGAAACAGTACGGCGCCCTTTTCATATTCACAAATTCTCATTTTACAGGCAAACAGTGCACACAAATATGTTTTCGAAGGCGTCTGAGGTGAAGGTAGGCAATATAGAAACAGAATCTTGGTTCATGTTTGATCAGAACGGCTCAGTTTCACCATGTGATCTCTTTTTTTCCAGCCTCCATTTTTACAATACAAGAAACAACATGGTGCCCACTTCATGTTCACAAATTCTTGTACTACAGCTAAACAGTGCACAAAAATATGTTTTTGAAGGCATTTAAGGCGAGGAATAGGCAAAACAATAACAGAAACTTGGTTTATATTTGATCAGAACGGCTTAGTTTTACCATTTGATGTGCCTTTTTTTTTCAGCCTCCATTTTTACAATCCAGGAAACAGTATGACGCCCACTTCCTGTTCACAAATTCTCATATGACAGCAAAATGACGCACTAAAATATTTTTCTGAGTATATTTGAGGCTAGTAATAGGCAACACAGAAACAGAAACTTAGTTTTAAATTTGATCAGAAAGGCTCGTTTTTTCAGCCTCTATTTTTATAATACAAGAAAAGGCGCCCACTTCCTGTTTACAAATTCTCCCATTGCAGCCAAACGGTGCACTAAAATATGCTTCTGAAGGCATTTTTTGGCAAAGAATAAGCAATACATTAACAGAATTTCGGTCTGTATTTGATCAGCGCTGCCTAGTTTTACAGTTTGATCTGAGTTTTGAGATCAAAACTCTTTGTGTCTGTGGCCACCACGGGCATACAAAAATAAGGAAGTACAAAAAAATCAACTTAGTATTCCTTTAAATTTCATTATCCTTTCTGTTCCCCGTTGAAAAGGGATGTCTGCTTGGGCAGTATATCATCCGACTGGATAAGTAAGACTTAGACTGTGGGAGAGTTTGTAAACTGATGTTTTGTTGGAGTTTTGCTGTTGTTAAACGTGGACCCCACTGACTTCAATTCATCGCGAATTTTCTCTATATTTGGATTCCTGTTTTTCACCAGAGGCATGCAAGAAAAAGAAAGTTTCCTTCACAAATTCAACTGAACTCAGGGTGAGAGGCAGATATACAAATGGTCATATGGGGGGTGAAGTATCCCTTTAAAATCACGTGCAATAATGTGTCAAAAACAAATTAAAAACATGCAAAATCCTGCAATAAATAGCTTGAAAGAAAGCAAAAACATGACCCTAAGCATGCAGCTTCAAAATGAGCATCATTCACTACAAACCTGCAGCTGTAACTTCCTCTGAGCCGCCAGCAGAGGGTAGAATAGCACCAGGAAACACATGAATCCATCTCAACCAGCAGCAGCAGCAGCAGCAGCATCCACCAGAGACTTCATCAATCCTGAATCACACACACAAAGACACACACACACACACACACACACATGACCTTTAACCCCCACCAGGTAGGGCTGACAGGTAAATGTCAGTTAGGGAACGTCTGGGTCATTCACGGTCACATTTTTACATACATAGACAGAAGCCTTCACTGTGGGACCAAGACGCAGACACTGGGTTGTAGTGTTTTCCTCCACTGTATTGATTCATGTAAAGCATCTGAATAAATTATTCCTGAGTCACATTAAGGGAAAATAAACAAAGTTTTTTGTCCGTTTAAAATTAAAGACCTTTGATTTTCTTTGCTGCCTGTTAGACAATATTGTGTCAGAAATATGTGGCCAAAGGTTTGTGGACACCCCCAATCCTACAGCATATAATTTTATTTGTTTCAACATGACAGGGTTGCCATGTTTACCCAGGTTTGGAGCGCAAAAACTTGACCTTGGTGCTCCAGACAACCTGGAACACGCTGAAATATTTGGTGTCCACATACTTTTGGCCATTTTCTATAATATAAAGTTACAGTCAAACTCCTGAGTCGTCTCTCTCCACATCAGGTGATCATGTCGCCCACAGTTTGCTGGGAGTCGCCTGTGTCATCTGGTCCACCATCCTCCCCCTCCCACCACACACACACACACACACACACACACAGAGTGAGTGAGAGAGTGCCGAGGCCCAGCTGGGTAAGCTAGCTGCTCCCTCTTTCTCTCTCTCTCAGAGCTATTTGGTTGGTTATGGATCCCTGAGGGACGCCGCTGCCTCCTGTGAGCAGAGGAGCCATGCCAGGCCCTCGGTCGAACCACGTGTGTGTTTGTGTGTGTGTGTTTGTGTGTGTGTGAGAGAGAAGGGAGATACTCTGGCTGGCACTTTCTCAAACATGCGCAAAGAGACGACACAGCAGCGAGGATGTGAGCTCGTATCTGTGGCAACATGTCGCATGAGAAGAGAATTTTTAAGGTTGCGCTAAAAGCATTAACCCTGAAATTTAACATCTTGCAATTCAAACATTTTCAAACCAAAAAATATTTATAATAAATATTCAGCGTTTGGATTTTTCACCCTAAAAACTCTGGAGCAAACGCTCGATTCTCAAGAAGAAGTTTGGAGGCTGGACTGATGTTACATGAACAGGTTTAATACAAAAGTAGAATACTAAAACTATTTCTACATCTGAAAATATTTACTTTTTATCCATTGACAGCTGAAACGCTGTAAAAATATAATCAAATTTTTACTTTAAGGTGAAATAATGTGTCGTAAAACAACGTAACTTAAACTTTTTTTGTAATCTCTCACTTACTTTTTGCCGAATTTCCTCTATAATGGCTCGCAAATCATGTTTTAACTTTCCAAAGCATCATTTGAGTTTGTATAAAGACACTTGGGTCCATTACCGCATTTAAATCAATCAATTAAAAAACACTCCAGATTCTGGTGCGATTCTCAAGAAGTTGGACTGATGATACATGAACAGATTTAATACTAAAGACTCATGAAATTTAGATTATTTTAGGTTTTTCCTAGTATTTTTTTTAACTTTATTTTTTCCAAAATGTGAGACACCATTGTAACCAAGGTAAATACTGAACAACACACTGAGCAAAATGAATAAAAGAAATAAAACCATTCAAGTATTCAACACTAATTCATGGAGAAAAAAGAAGAATAATCAAGTCATTACAAAAAACATAAACAAACATATCAAGAATATTAAAATAGAAAGCAAGTCTAATATTTAAAGGCAGGGTGTTCTGTATTTTGTGGACGTAGCTAAAAGAAGAATCCCCAAAGGTTTTTGTAGTGTAGTGTAAGCTGTGGAGGATCTCAGGGTTTGTGGAGGGACATAAGGTGATAGGGAGTCTATGATATCGGAGGGGGCGATGCCATTAAGAGCCTTAAAAACCAGAAGAATGATTTTAATATCAATTCTAAAAGACACTGGGAGCCAGTGAAGGTGACGTAAAACCGGAGTTAGATGGTCTCTCTTTTTAGTTTTTGTTAAAACTCTGGCAGCAACATTCTGAATGCTCTGTACCTTTGCAATGGCAGTTTTAGGTAGTTTTACAATAGTCAAGACGACTGGAAACAAAAGCATGAACAAGCCTCTCAGCGTCCTGCTGGCTCAGTGGAGGTCGTATCTTAGCTACACTGCGTAAACGATGACATGCAGTTTAAAAACAAAACAAAAACCCTCGACCAGGCAGCAAATATTACACACAAAGTAATAAAAAGTGACAAAATACAAACATTTATAGACGATCCAAACCTTTGCACCACAAAGTCCATACACTTCAATAGTTCATCGTACAATCCCTATTAAATTCATCAACAAATCGCTGAAATGATGAGGCTGACAATTTGCTTGGAAAACATGCTGTCTATAAATTAGTACATACAAAATAACGTTAACAGAAAATTAGCAAAAAACAAACAAACAAACACTGACTCTTACCGATATCTATTGATTCAACAGTAATCTACTGGCCGTCATTACTATGCTTTATATTTAGCTGAGGTGCATTATGGGTCTAATCTTATATTTGTCCTCCATTTTATATGTAGCGCCCTCGTTTGGCCCACAAGCAGTGTTTCATGGACGGCAATTCGTCAACCTGGTATCTGCCATCAACCACCTCTGAGTACATTTACTCATCATACTTCCGTCAAATTTTTAGCTACATTTTACTTAAGTGTTTGCGTTACTTTAAACTTCAACTCAGCTGAGAGGGAAATATTGCGCTTTTTATACTTAAAAAGAAATACGGGATGAGCAGCAAAGTGCTGAACAACGACGGACAAGTCGATCTAAAACCAGGGAGTCAGATAACGATAGAAAACAACTTTACTCGTTCCCCACCGTTGGCGAGATACTCCGTCAATCGGTCTTTTCACTGTTATGAGATAGGGGGCGCTGTTACACACTTGTGAGATAGAACAGCACTGCCGTGTCCACAAACAACCAAAGAAGAAGATCCGAAGATGTTGTTTACAGACAACATCTTCGGATACAACTGCGTGAAAATGCCAACGCCGATGGAAAAGTTTACAGTTGCGCAACACATGGAGATGTTGATGGTCTCGGACTGCGACACTTCCTGTTTTGATCAACAGTCTAAATCTGACTTGGACGAAGACGCAAAGGAGTTTGGTGGGACGAAACAGTATCTCCATGACCGTGACAGTGACACACGGACAAGACCACCACAGAGGAGATGGAGACAACAGAACGCTGAACAATCACTGAACATGTTCAGCCATACCTCAAAGAGAATATTATTTTCATTATTAGTATTATTATCATTTCTATTAATACAATTCAAACTGACGTAAGGAAACGACAAAAATAAAGTAATGTAAATGTGAAATTGATTTTACTGTTGAAAAGGAATAATATTCACAGAGCAAATTATTCTGTGGGTCTCGAAAGATCAGTGAATATGATAGAAAATGCTGGCAGTGGCTGGAAACTTGAAAATAATACTCTGGCGGGGAAAGTGTTAACTGCAGTCTCTCTCACAAACACACACACACACACACACACTTGCACTCTCACAGGGTCCTGCTTGGATTGATTTATTTAAAGGACCTTTAACTTTCAGTTTGGGACTGGTATTGGTTTCTGGAATTGATACACATATATTTAATGAATGGGAAACAAGCGTGTGAAATCTTGTGTTTGATTATTTACCTTAATCATTTAATTTGAGTCTCTTTTAAATATAAAGAGTTTCAACTGAAGAATAAAACAATCATTTGTGTTTTTCCTTTTACATTTTGTAGCGGTGGATACGAGATATCCCGGCTAATCATTCCCCAACTAATTTCAATTAAAAAAATTAACAGTGTCAGATTGTGTTTGTTCTCCTGTCTGGACTTAGGATAACTCTACGCTACAACACGTGAAACACTAAAAGTCATAAGTTGCATGTTAAAAGCATCAATAGACTCAGCTTGTCTAATGGCCTCTGGTCACTGCATTTATAAAGCATAGACTATTGAATTTCATTTGTATTATTTCAGTTACCATGTATGTACAGATAATATGCATACCCATATGTATATATGTACTTAGTTTGCTATGTATCGTAGGAATCTTTGCTACAAAACTTTATCTTAAATGACCAAAACACGTGATGGAAAATATTAAACAGTGCTGCAGATAAATCTGCCCAAAAAGGTGTATAAAGTACGGGCATTATCCAAAAATAACCCAATAATATTAAATGTAATAATGATAGTAACTTTTCTGTAAAATTAGCAGTTTTAGTTTTGATACGCTAAAAGTACATTCAATTCAATTCAATTCAGTTTGCCTCACAGGGCTTTACCGTCTGTCCTCGGACCCTCGTTTTACTCATAACTTGCGTACTTTTGAGTATAATGGTTTGAATGTAGCTCCTCAAACATTATACAGCACACTGAAGTATTTCTATAATATCTGTAGTTCAGTAGAGGATGTGATTATGTCATTAATTGATATCTGATACCTAATAATGATGATCAGCTCTGTGTATCAGTGTAGCTGTTGTTTCTGGTGTCTAATCATAGTTTATTTACATTTATATTTATTTATTTCTCCACCTATCATTCAGTATTACTTATTGATTTGGATTTGTTGGATTGACTTGACAGTCTTTTTTTATTTTTCTCCTTTGGCGAGATTTTTTGTTCTTTTATTGTTGTTGTTAATCTCACATTTTCTTTTTTTAAATTATATATAATATATTTATTTTATCTAATAATAATAATAATAATGTTTTTTTCTGTTTGTAACTTTCCATGTTAAATGTAAATTTACTTGCCACTGAATCACTGGATGTTTGAGGTATAGCTGTAACACGCCGTCATGTTTTGTGATACAAGACCATCAAAACCAAAAATTCTATTGAATTTTTTTTTTTTTTTTGGATGCTACATTCTCATAAAACGATTTATGGAGTTTGTGGATTCTAATTAAAATAAAAAGGTTATTACTACAAAAAAGTTTGTTACATTAAAGTGTTTAACTTATTTTCAAGAAGTTAACCTTTTTGAGTTGGACGGAATTAACATAAATAAATTAAAATAACTTAAATAAAATAATTTGACCACTAAATATCACGACAACTGTTGGATAAATATTAAGTTGGTTCAACTTAATTAAGCGAAATATGTTGGTTATACTAAACTAACTGTCAGATTATAAGAGACGTGTTGGAACGACTTAAAAAGATACGTTCAAATTGTTACCTTAATTTTTTTTAAGTTGAATCAATGGATTCTTTTTTACAGTGTACTGAATCCCATCAGCAGTCATGTCTGCTTTACTTTTCTTGTACAGTGCTTTAGTTTCTGAAATGGTTTCAGACTCCAGCTGAGAAAACAAGGCTGTTTTTCATATTCCCTAAAAAGTCAACATATTTGGAGTTATACGCTTTTTCATTCCAAAACAGATCCTGTATATTTGGCCACTTTGACCTCCTCTCTCCTCCCTTACATATTCCCTCCTCTTCCTCGCAGAGCAAACCTGACAGAGACGGATGCAAATGCTGTTGTTCATCCCTGTTTTAATTGTGTGTCGATCCCGCAGCTTTGGAGTTTTGCATATGTAATAAAACTACTTTCCTTTTCACCCTCTGAGCTCTAAATTTCCAGCTCTTAGTTTCAGTTTCTGCCTCGCCTTTTCTGGCTCCAACAACTTTGTTCCATTTCTCATTCTCTGGCATAATTACGGCTTTATAGCATTCTCCACTGCTCGGGCATGCTGTAGATATTTCGCTCCCCCCTTTCTCTTTTTTTGTCTTTTTTGGTTTGGCTCTCATTAATAATTCACAGAGAGAGAATGGGAAATTTTAGTGCAATTTGCAGCTGCTGAATCCCAGTTATTGTTTTGCAGGGTGTTGCACAGAGAGAGAAAACCTCGGACGAAGGCTTTGTAGTCCTGAATGTAATTTGGCTGCGTCTCTCTGACAGGCCACACATCATTAGGGGGGTGAAGGAGATGTGGGGGGGTAACGGCTCCGTCCAGCCAGTCAAACACACTGTCCTCATCTGTCGCTCCAAACCCCAGACGCTCTGTGTTTCCTTAATGCTTTTAGATGCTGTTTGTTCATATTTATGCCTCATAACTATCTATGTTTTATTCCGTTTGTTTGCATTCGACCAGGCAGATGCTGAATTATTCAGAGCGGGCCGAGCGGCTTCGAGAAGATGACAAAGACGACGGGAAACTTTTGGCCGCTTTTCTGTCAGAATGCAAGACCAGACGCTTCTTAAAAGAGCAACGACGGCTGCGACGACCAAGTTTTTTTTTTTTTTTTTTTTTTTTTTGGGCATCCTGGTGGCCTCGTGGTTAGGAAACATACACCATCACTGCAACAGTTCGATGCCAGCTGGGGACCTTTGTTGCACGACATACTCTCGGCCCCACGGTTCCTGGCCGTCTCTAAACTGTCACATAATAAAGGCAAACATGCCAAAAATGTAAAAGTTTCTCAATCTAAACTCGTGATGCCACGAAAGCAGCAGTCAGACAGTGGAGAAGCCAAAGTTTAAAGTGTTGTAAAATCCAAAACTGAAAAAATTAAAGCTGCATTTTCTCAGCTGCGACACATTTTGGTTTAGGAACTAATCTGGAAATACCAAAAATATAAAATATAATGAGTCCAAATGGGCGCGGCTATAAAGTGACAGCTACGTCCTCATCGACTACAGAAAGAGTTTGTTTGTGAAATGAGCTGCTTTCAAGAACAGAAGCAGCACAGAGACGCATCAATGGCCGATAATCACCATTTTTTAGTAAAGGGTAGGAATCACCAGAGGCCTCGCGATACGATGTTATCGCGATACGTAAATCGCGAAACAATATTATTGAGGTGTCCAAAAATGTATGTAGAGGCAGAAAAAGCAAATTATTTTATTATTCTAGTAGGCTACAATATCAATAATTTATTAAAAAAAACAAAAAAAAAAAACAATACTTGCCATCCATGTATCGATACAGTTTTGCCCAAAGTTTGCAGTACTATGCTGTATTGATTTTTAACCCCAACTCTATTTTTTGGAGCAAAACTGCAAAACAATTTGATGATTCCAGGCTCTGAAATTTGAGAATCTGTTGCTTTTCATTGTCTTTAACAATAAAATAATTCTTGTGGAAAAATTGGATGACATCACCTTGGGCTGTAGGAAACGGCAACTGGCATTTTTCACTGTTTTATAGTGTTTTTATGATCTATTTATTTATTTATTAAAAAAGAAAATAATCAGCAAATTAGTCGACACTGAAAACTGTCGTTGGTTGAAGCCGTAGATCAGGACGCTAAAAAGAATTCTTAAATTTTTTAAACAATAATCGGCAAAAAAGCAGCTTAAAGTTGTACTTTTAAAACCGGTTTCGCAGTAAGTCCCAGAAAACTTCAATGTAATGTCTAGTATCAGTGCAGGTTTGCCCCACAGAGAAGGTTATCAACCCCACTGAGCTTAAATACATGTGAAACGTAGGGTTTTACCTCAATACAGCACAGTGCTGCGATCAGTGTTACAAATACAAATTAAACCTTTGGTAGCTTCCTAGAATAATAAAATGAAAGCTGTTTCAGTCTACTCTAATGAAAATGATTTGCTGTGAGATGAACAGAATGAAACTATCTTATTAGATAAAGCAGATGTTGACAAAGTCTCCCTTTCCTTTTCCTTGAAAGGGCGCTAAATCACAATATATTGTATCATGGCTTACATATCAGTAACTTGACCAAAGCATCATGACAATATTGTATCTTGACGTAGGTATCGTGATAATATGGTATTGTGACTCAAGTACTGAGATAATATTGTATCGTGACTTGAGTATAGAGAGAGTTACAGATCTTGAGCTAAACACCTTGATGTTAGTATGATAATATCGTATCGTGATAATAACATATAGTGACCTAAGTACTGTGACATATGTACTGTGATAATATCGTATAGTTACTAAAGTATTGTAATAATATAATTCTGTAATTTACATATCGTGACAATAACAAATTGTGACCTAGGTATTGTGACATAAGTATCATGATAATATCATATTGTGACATAACCACTGTGATAATATTGTACTGTGACAAAAGTATCTTAATATTGTATCGTAACTTAAGTAACATTATATTAATCATGACTTACGTATCGTGACAATAACACATTGTGGCCTAAGTACTGTGATAATACTGTATTGTGACTAAAGTATCGTAAGCTATGTATACTGACATAAGAAAAAAGCCATAAATCTTAAATTCGAACCAACATTGACAACAATCACAAATGTCTGTGATGAGCTGGAGCAGTTTTTTCTCTTTGTTCTTTTAACTTAGAAACACTTAGATTTATCTATGGACAATTTCCTCCTACACACTTTCTGATGGTGTGCGTGAGCCTCCAGATTCAAATATAAACACCTAAAATGTGATTTGTTTGATGCCTTACACTACAAAACAGAAGTTAATCCAAGTTCTCAGATGTCGAGCACACTGCAGTCAACACTCCTCTGTGAAAATAAATCAAAGCTTAACCTTAGTTTTTCCCTTTTCTTACCAACCTTGACTTGAGTCCTGTTTGCATGCTGATATCTTTCTGTCAGTGTGCCACCTGTGAAGAGACAAGACTTGACGTCAGACAGTTTAACATACTTGAATGTATTCTAGCAGTTCAATATCCTTATTTTATTTATACGACTCCTTAACGTTTCTGTATTGGAAACATTCAGATCCCAGTGCAGGATTCTTTAAATTTAATTTCTTCTTTCGCACAAAACTTACTGCACTGACCATCTTTCCTCTTAAAAATATCTGCTTTGCCAGTGAAACCGGTTCTGCTTTGCATGCACCGTGTGCTCAGCTTGTGTGTGAGAAGGCACCAACCACCATGAGAAAAGTCCGGGGGCATCGGGGCTCGGAGGAAAAACAGCGAGATAAAAAAAAAAAAAAAAAAAAAAAGCTAAGAAATCAAAACCTCTCTTTCCCCTTCTTTCTCTCCTGGCCTATTTTGCGCAGAGTATCTCATAACCGGAGAGTTTAGGGCTGTTTAATGCTAGGTGACACAGCAGTGTCCTGCAGTCTTTTCTTTCTTAATCCCTGGCATCTTCGGTAAAAGATCTCTCAGAAGAAACAGCGCTCGTTTCTGGCATCCAGCCGCCGGAGGGAAGGGGAGATTGTCAGGGCGCATTTCTTCTCTGCTCGCCAGCCATTCCTCAGGAGGCTTGTGTGTGTGTTTGTGTGTGTGTTTGTGGATAAATGCCCCCCCTTTTTTTTGGTGAGTTAGGTAAAGTGAGAGGAAGGAGGGGAAGAGGGAAGAGAGGTGGCAGCTTTCCTCCCCTTGGAGAACAATTCCACCTTAAGCTCTTTTTGGAAATTACAGGAATGTTTCTCTTGTACTGCTCTTGTCACCTTGCCTCCAACATGGCCGCAAACAAGCTAAAGTGAAACTCACTGATGCGTTTGCTCCAGAGCGGTGGAGGAAGGAGGAAGAAAAGGAGGTGGAGGAGGAGGAGAGGAGGAGGAGGATGCCCGGCGGGCTGGTGTTTCGTGTCATCCTCTGATAGCGGGTTTTGTTTGGCCGGAGGAGGTTTGTGCAGAGGGATGCTGAACGCGAGGCTGACTGTGTGTCCAGTAATCTCCCTGACCTCCCTGCCCAGTCGGCGAGGAGGGAACACAGTGTGAGGCCGAGTCGCTGCACTTTTCTCTCTCTGCTGGTCCTTTAGTGGAGCCGAGATGGACTGTAATCCATGATTTACCCTCCACACTCTGTGTCTGGTGACAAACGGTCTCACAGGATCTTAGAAACACACATTTAGCCACTTTCTTCTGAACTTCTGAGCTGTTAATTTACTCATTCTGACAAAAAAATATATCTCTGTTCACATTTCTGCAGGAACAGTTGCAGGAACTTGCAGATTTAACCTGACCTGATCATGCTCTGGCACCGTCAAGAAAAAGTCTGAGAAACTGAAATATTTGGAGGACTCCTGTGATGAATATGCCGTGCTCGTTAACGAAGGTAAAACAAAGTTTATGGCTATTTTGGGATCTGAGGAAGACAGGCGACCTCTTCAGCTTGATTCTGTCTTGTCTCTCTTGGAGCCATCGTCACTGCTGATGGAAATGCCCGAACCTCACTTGCTCTACACGTAAAAGAGAAGACGAAGCAACTATGACGCCCATTTTGTGTTACACTAAAACAATAAATTGTGAAGACAATAAAGCCTCCACAAAAAAGCATTTTAAGTCATGTGCGTGATTTATCCTGGCTTCATATGAGCAGAGGAAATCTCTGCTAGCTGCTAGGCTAATTTATACAATGTAAAATGCCATAGGCTTGTGCTAATAACGTTAGCATGTTGTATTTGTTTGGAAAACGTGTTTAGTATAAGACAGTTGTTTTGTCAGTGAACCTTGTGAGCTGGAGTGGAGCTGAATTATGTAACGTTACCTTTGTTAAATGTTGCTGTTGTCCCTGGTTTTATAAGTAGAGGAAAAGTCCGCTAGCTGCCAGGCTAATTTATACAATATAAAATGCCATAGGCTGGCGCTAATAACGTTAGCATGTTGTATTTGTTTGAACCTTGTGAGTTGTAATGGAGCCAAATTATGTGCCGTTACCTTTGTTAAATGTTGCTGTTGTCCCTGGTTTTATAAGTAGAGGAAAAGTCCGCTAGCTGCTAGGCTAATTTATACAATGTAAACTGCCATAGGCTTGTGCTAATAACGTTAGCATGTTGTATTTGTTTGGAAAACGTGTTTAGTATCAGACAGTTGTTTTGTCAGTGAACCTTGTGAGCTGTAATGGAGCCAAATTTTGTGCCGTTACTTTTGTTAAATGTTGCTGTTGTCCCTGGCTTCATATGAGTAGAGGAAAAGTCTGCTAGCTGCTAGGCTAATTTATACAATATAAAATGCCATAGGCTATAACGTTAGCACGTTGTATTTGTGGGGAAAATGTGTCCAGATAAAGACAAGTGTTTGTCTGTGAATGCTGCGAGTTATAGTGAAGCTGATTTGTGTTTGAAACTGTCTCTATTAAGCCATGTTTAATGTGTGTTTAATGTGTGTTCTCAGATATCTGTGAGACATACAGACATGACTCTACGGGACTGAGCTCACTCTTCCTGGACACTGATTAAAGAATCTGGTCATTTTTCCACTTGGACAAATCAACAAAACCTTTCAACATTCATTCCAAGAACAACTAATTGGTGACAAACTTTCATTTGACGTGAGAAGCTGAACCTTCACTCCAGCTCCTGTCGAAGTCAATCCAAATTCTGTGGCGAGACACAAACACAAAAAGCCACTGAAACCAACTCTTAGCTGCAGAGCTGCAGCATCACTGCCTAATGAGGAACACAAATCACCAACACTCTGTTTACTTGAACATTCGTATATAAATTATTCACCTAATGCCACCTCCAAATTTGTGACGAGAACTTTGTTGTTCTCCAGTGAACAAAGAATCCAAAAAGGTGACCACTCTTCATAAACTGAGGCAATCAGGGTCGACATGTAACAACAGCAAAATCCTATCAATCACAAGATGAAACACTTCCGCCTACGAGTTGCTCCCCCTGAGCGTTCCTGGGCATGTGTTTGAACTCAGAGTTCAAAGGCACGCTGCTCGGCCATGCATGAGGCCGTTTGTACTGATGTGTTTGAGCATACGACTGGACACATGAAACTTTGATTATGCTGCAGGTGTTGTGTCAGAGTTTGTGAATGGACATTTTGACAGACATGATGCTACAGTGACTCAAGTGGTCTTTAAAAGACAGGTCAGGCTAGCTGGTTAGCATGCTAATTTTAGTGCATATCTATACATAGATACATTTTCAGTGTTTTCAACAGAAAAGTCTGGCCATATCTTTCAGATTCTACCTTTAATTTAACTTAATCTAATTTATTTATTTATTTTATTTTATTTCAGTTGAATTGAATTGAATTTGATTTTAATTTAATTTAATCTAATCATCTAATTTATTTTATTTTATATTTATTTTATTTCAATTGAACTGAATTCAATTTGATTTTAATCTAATTTAATCTAATTTATTTTTTATTTTATTTCAACTGAATTACATTTAAATCTGATTTATTTTTTATTTTATTTCAATTTAATTTAATTCAATTTAATTCTATCTGAATTACATTTAAATTCAAATTTAATTTAATTTAATTTCTGCACAAATCACATCCCTGTTTTAATTGTTAACTAATAATAATGATTATTCTGCACAAATAACACACCTCAGTATTATTAAATGATGACATCATTGGCTAAAAATGTAATACACTGTGTGTGAGGTCATACCTGGTATTAAATGCAATTTTTGAGTGCACTATATTACCTTTAAATCTGTCACAGTCACATGTTTATTACATTTTTGACCCATTACAGATTCCTTTGGTCTAATTTCATGCATATTCTAACATGTATTAAACATCAGTTTTTACAGTGCACTTCCAGCTCGCTTTCATTACACAAACGTCAAAGTAAAATGTAAAGGAAGCCAAATAAAAGCATGGTGGTTGGTGCATTTAGGTACTCCTTCAGAGTGGAAAACACACATAAGAGTAACTCGCCTTTCTGCAACAGCAGATAAGGACGGGGTCGACCCCCCATACGTCCCATCTACAAGGAAACCGGGCGTCCAGGAAACTCGAGTTTTCCCCAATCAAAAGTTCCATTAACCTGGAGCACCGGGAGCTAATTGAGAGCGGGAGAGGGTGAGATATATCACCGTGTCATTTCAGCCGCACCGCTCGCCAACGTGCCGGCGTCAGCGGACGTCATACGGTGACACGTCTGACATATTTGTAATTATCTGGGATAATAAGAAACGGAATACGGCAACAAAACAGCCGAGCCGGGCGTGATAGTTTGTGCTGGAAGTGGACTCCTCGAGGAAAAGACAATGGGCAGGAAGATTTTCCAACCTTTGATAACACAGATCATGTTTTAAGCATTAGGAGACGCATAAGTCGCGGAAGAAGAAAAAAAATCCACAAATCTGCATTACTGTTTTGAAGATTTATGAATCTCAACTTCACACATGCTCTTTGGTGGCGGGAGATCACGAGTTCATTATGTTTTCACCGTTTCTTGATGGTTGCGTCTCTCTTATCTCCCGGAGAGGGTGAAAGATATTCTAATCTGTCGCCCCAATAGCCTTAAGCCCTGGTACGGCGAGTGGGCCAACTTTTGTTCCACATAATCCCTCCACCCCAGTGAGGGGAGGTCATGTTTGTCAAAATGTGGCGAAGTGAACATGGAATTTTTTCCTCCCCTCCTCCTCCTCCTCCCTCTTCTTCCCTGGCTTAATTTGGAATTAAAAATGCATGCGATTTTGAACTTTAGATCTCTGGAGAGAGCCGTAAACAAGTATGAAATTAAGTGTCTTTTGAAATGCTGCGACAGGGACGTGAATCGAATTGAGGAGCTCACATTATTCAGCCTTCAGAAGGGCGGGCGGGTGACCAGAGTGGCCTCTCGAGTCAAATCACTCAGAGTTGGTCCGTATTGACTAAAACAAAGAGGAGTGCCGGAACACCTCTGTGAAAATGCAGATTTTAACTCACACTAAGAGAGCTGAATGTTGAACTGGTGATATAAAGAACTTCTGCCTCATCTCCAGGTGTGCCGTTACCCACTTCTACATCACTTATTGCCCTTGTAGAGTTACCATTTCTCCCATACATTTCACAATTTAAAATTCCATGCTTTTTCAGACTCAACTTCTCGGTAGATTTTTGGACCATATTTCACATCTGAGTCCACTGTGGCCATTGAATCCACACGACTGCGCAGAAAGTTGGACGTCTTTCCTCTATCTGTATTTTTGTCCATAGAAAAATAAACTAAGCACTGCTGCCTTTGGTATACTTGTATTATTTTACCTTACCATACTGAGTACAACATATTATATTATTGTTATATTTTTGCCTCTTTATAAATAAAAGCAAAAATCACGCTAGCAACCGCCTTTTTAAAGACATTTAAAACCTTCAAAATTCATGAGCTGGGAATTTGCTGGCGTGTTTTATGTCGTAAAACCAAACATTAAAATGTTTTCTTAAGCTTGTGTGAACCACAGACATTAAAAAAATCCATAGACATCAAGGTGCGGGGACTGGGAGTGCTAAAATGCTAACTAATTTCTGGGTTTAAGGACTCATTCTTGGAACATTTTCAGTCTAAAACTGTCAAAAGGTGACAAGTTTGCATGCAGCACAATAAGTCTTAAGAATTTACACAAAAAAACACCTAGGATAACCACCATGTGGCTGTATGCTTTTGCGGGAATAAGACGGATGCAAGGTCACAGTGATCTTGACCTTTCAACTTCTAATCAATACATCCTCAGCCCTTTTTAGATAGGAACTGTGCAAATTTGCAGGAAAGCCCAATCAGTCTTTTTTCAGCATTGGCAGTATAAAAACAAAATCAGGGAGTGCAGCAAAATGCCGCCTACCTACTTTTGTTTATACAGAATGTGCCTTTTTCAGGGCAATGGGGGGCGTGAGCAAGTAACAAAACGTGTAGTTCAGCGTGTGACGTAAACAGTGACGTGGGAGGGAAGCCACGGCTGGTCAGTCCTTCGGCGATTCTCTCATAAGTCGGCCCGTTCTTCACCGTCCCCGTCATCTGACGGTTAATGGCCTCTTCGTTTGCGAGGACAAGGAGGGCGCGCAATTCCTTGTCTCCCCAGTTGCTCATCTTTACAGTGTCTGTCAGGTTTGCGTTTCCCTCTTGCTACTAGCTGCTCGCTAATTCCTGCTATCAGCTGTTTCCTGTTTATCCACCACCAGTGGGTCTCACATGCGGCGTCATCAACAGCTCCTCCCACAAGTCATCAACAGCTCCTCCCGTTGCAGAAGGCCGCCTCGGTCTGTTTAAACTAAAAGGGTTCCACCAATATGTCTACCCTACGAGACGGAAAATCGGGCACCTCGGATCAACTCGCCAATCCGGCTCTGTGTGTCTAAACGCTCGCAGCTTGCCGGCAAAACGGCCCGACATTCGCGGAAAATCTGGCAGTGTAAAAGAGGTTCTAGAGTCCAAGTGAACATTTGTGCCAAATTTGAAAAAAATTCCCACATGGCATTGTTGAGATAACGCGTTCACGAGAATGGGGCGGACAGTTGGATGTACCTAAGTACTTGATCGTAAAGGTTGCTGACCCCTGCACAGATGAAAAGTCAGGAGATCTTCAAAGTCAAAGGGACTCATCCTCTGGGGACCACGACTGTCCGACACCTTTCACACTGTCATTGACCCACATCCACTGCCTTGAGTGTTCATTTCTAAACTGAAGTGTTAGCTGAAAAATGTATACAAAAATGCAAATCTTCATCAGTGCCTGTCCATTTTTATTTACTGACTAAATTCTCCTCATAAATAAATTTAAGCTGAGCCCTTCACTCCTTAATTCCATAAAGTGAAGCTACACTTCGCTAACGCTACACTTCCTTCTCTTTCTTCCCTCCGTCTGTGATAGCGTCCCAATATTTACACCTTTTTATGAGCTCCGCTGCTCTTTGCTCATTAACAGCAGCAACATTTGTCCCTCTTTAATAGCGGGTCGTGCAGAGGTCATGCAGCACCTTAAGTAAAAGACGACGCATCCTGTTCTCCCTCAGGCCGCCGAGAGTGAGTTGTTAAGCAAATCTGCATCGTAATAGGCGATTAGTATTCATTTCTGCGCCCTGTTTCTACACACTGAATCCTATTGTGACTTCACAGTGATGAGGGTTTCTCAGGACTCTCTCAAAAAGCAAAATGACTTCAACATTTACAGGTTCTTTAGTGTAGAGAACTCAACAACACCAAGAGGTTCCCTTCAGAGATGATTTGAGCAACTTTTAAGTGCTGAGTGCGTCTCTTAACCCTGATTAAACTGCACTTTTAAGAATGAACAGCCCCTCTGTGCTCACGCCGCTCTCCTGCCAACAACACATGCCTACAGCTGTGAGGTCAGCCTGCAGGACGCACAGTGTATTCGATTACATTACATCTCAGGTATTCAGCTGAAGCTCCCGTCCAGAGACACTTAAAAACTGCTGCAACAGTGAAGCATGCTCACTCTTCTGGAATGTAAACTATAAAAGTGACACAGACAATTACATGAGTCAGAGGTCATGGTGCTACCCGATAGTCAGAGTGATGTAACTTCAGGGACCTTTGACCTTCGACCACAAAATCAACGTTTGTGCCAAATTTAAGGATATTCCCTCAAGGTGTTCTTAAGATGTCGCGTTCACAGGATTGAGACAGGCGCAAGGTCACACTGACCTTAACCTTTGGTCACTAATATCCAATCAGTTCGTCATTGAGTCCAAGTGAACGTTTGTGCCAAATTTAAGGAACTTCCTCAATGTGTTCTTAAGATGTCGCGTTCACAGGATTGAGACAGGTGCAAGGTCACAGTGACCTTGACCCTTGACCACCAAAATCTAATCAGTTTATTATCAATCCAAGTGAACGTTTGTGCCAAATTTGAAGCAATTCTCTCAAGGCATTCTTGGGATGTCACGTTCACGAGAATGGGTCAGACAAGGTCACTGTGACTTTGACCTTTGACCACCAAAATTGAATCATTCATCTTCGACTCCAAGTCAACTGCCCAATTTTAAGATATTTCTCAAGGTGTTCCTGAGAAATATCTTCTTCTTCCTTCATTTCCCAAATAAACTAATATTAACAATATTAATTCCCAACATGTCAACACTTACTCCCCAGATGATCCTTTTCATTTGAACCAATCTGACAGCGTCAAATAATGTTGCAGAAGAGAACCATGAAGAACTGATGTAATGTTACTGAACGGCAGTTAAAAACCAAAATGCAGTGTGTAAAACAAGCGGGTCGAAAATTACAGCGATGCAACAACTCCCAATCTTTGTTTGACATTTAAAGTTGCACAAAGAACAGTAAGTTGGGGAGTTAATGCTAAGCTAACGTTGATACTCTCAAAACATGGAATTACACTTGGTGAAGAGCACATTATGATTTGTTTGGGACTGGAAACTCAAAGTTAAAGACTTGACTCTTGGCTTCTTGTGACTTGTAAAACAGACTTATTCCCACCTCTGGTACATACCGAAAGGTCACAGGCATTCACACCAATAATACCCTGTTACTGTATCAAGAGCCATTCTTCCATCATCAACATCACAATCAACCAGCTGTAAGGCTCGCAGGGACAAAGACAGGAAGTGTCTTACAGTTCTGCATCCTGCAGTAACCCTGAGTGTTGTTGTGATCCAGGCCGTGACAAGCAGCTAAATAACTCCTACAGTGTGTACAGTACAGAGTCGACCCTTGCAAACAACTAAACTTTGTAACCCCGGCAGCGGAGGCCACGAGGCGGCAGAGCGAGCAGCTCAGACTGCTGCAGTCATCTATTGGAGCAGCAGACAGCTTGACCAGGGGAGCAACCCCCGGATGACGGATGGCGCGCGGCCGGAAACGAGCGCCTTTATCAGGCCGCATTATCCTCCAGCAGCCGATCCAGACAGGCCAGATTTTTATCGAACTGTATTGGATTTAGTAATTTCCTTTTCCAAGACAAATGGATTGAGATACTGAGGGGAGGAGGGGGCGGGGGGGGGCTTATTGTCTGCAACCCTGGGGTGATTATTACTTATGATCCATTTAGTATTTCGGGCTTGTCCCGACACGTGCTGGTTATTACTCTCAGTCCACCACAGCTTGTTCACCTTTCAGTGAAACAGTGTGATGCTGCAGAGTGGAGTCAATACTGCCTCACACTGTGCAGCAGGACAAGTTCAGTGCAATGAACAACTGTTCTGCCTTAAAGTCTATTCTTAAGATGACTGTGCTGTTCGGTTTTATCATAGGGTTTAATTCAATTATATGTGTCAGCACTGACAGTAGGTGCCAAACGCACAAAGAAGGTGTCATTTTATCTTCTTCATGATGTTTGAAAGGTAAGCAAAGGTTCAGTTCGGGTGTCACAGGTCAACACAGACAGTAATACAATGACACAGTTGAAGTTTGGAAAAAGGCACTATCTTTATACTTCTCCCTCAAATCGATGGTGTGCCTAGGCCGTAGCCTGACGCGCACCTACCCAGAAATGTAACTACAGGTTGTGGCAATGCAGTCCTCCTCTGAGGAGAGGTAAGGTAAGGTAAGGTAAGGTAAGGTATGGTATAGTAAGGTAAGTTAAGTTAAGTTAAGTTAAGTTAAGGTAAGGATACAGTCAGTACAATACATAACACCCAGAATCCAGACTCACACACTGTCAGGGGTAAGTCATTGACAATTAGTGGTCACTGCTCGTTAAGATAAGGGATAGCAGAAGGGACAAAGGACGATCCGTAATGCTTAGTGCTACATTTAAGGAGGCAAAACCTCGGCCCTGATGGAAGCATCTCAAACTCAACTTTGTGGTGGCGCTGAGAGTCTGAGACAAATGACCGATCTGTAGAGGTGACCCTCTCCTCATACAGATGCTGTAGGTTATTCAAAGTAACACCAGTGATTTTACGGCACAACTTGAACACTACTACTTAAAGACAGCTCTTGATGAGTGATTACTCATGGGGGCTAGGAATAAGATGGACAGGGCCCATTTTATCGTCCATTTAAGACACATATTGGTGTACAAATGTAGACTGGGCAGAGCATGTGGCACTGCACACTGCACGATTAAAGGTTTACTAAGATCGAAATAATGTGGGAAACTTTGTAGCTTTGGTTGAATATGAATACTTTAGATTTACTTTAAGACTTGGCTCACAGGATACAGTGACGGGATAAATCCACGTCAGCAGCTGAATGCAAACCTGACTACCGGTTAAACTCACCGAGTCTCTTCATGCTCATTACTGATGCACCTGAAGCAGTGTTCTGTGTATCTGAGTGCTGATGTGAGCGGAGCACTTTTCAAACAGCCAGTGGAGCCTCACACAGTCACAGCGCCATTAGGCGGTTTGGATTAAAGTGTTCACCAAGTGGCATATGTTATGTTCTCCCCACCTCCTTCCCTCCACTCTCTCTCTGTCTCTGTGAACATGTGTGTACAAATCCCACGGCTGCGAACGCACAGACGGGGGAAGCACCTTGCGCCGATGAAAGCTGTGTCAGGTAATTTCACACTCTCACACGCGTGCAGTCATGTCGGCCTCCCCCGAGCTAACTCATTACCTGTCTCAGCCGCCGAGCGCGCGCGGGATGCACCTTCTGGAGGCGCTGGCGTTAAACAAGCTGCGCAGGTGGGGGGTTGGTTGGTCGGTTGTTACGGGGAGGGCAGGGGAGGGGAGGGGAGGATTTGTCATACTAAACGCGGCGGTGAAAAGCGACAGTAATGTCGAGAACAGACTGAAACGGTTCATCCGTATCCTGAGGGGCTTTTTGGGGTGAAAAAGTGGAAAGAATGCACTGTGACAGACCTGGGGATCCTCAAACAGAGGCTAACCCGCGCAGGCAGCTCCACTCACCTTGTAGCGACGATGACAACGACGCAAACAAGAGCGAGGCTGAGGGGGGTCGAGGGGTCGAGGTTCACCTTCTGCAGGGAGAGCACAGAGGGGAGAAATCGAGGGCCAGGGCCCCGCCAGCTGTCTTTCTCTCTCTGTTTGGCTCCCTGACAAACGCCCCCCCCCCCCTCCAACACCATCGCCACCCCTGCAACCTCCCCGCCGCGCGGGAGCTGTCAAGGGGGGGAGGACCGGACCTGCCAGCATGCATCTGGCTGACAGGCGACTGGGAAGGTGCACTGCGAGCGCACGTCACAATCAATAACCCCTGCTGAGAGCGATGGACCGGGGGGGTGTAGACGCTCCCTGCCACCTCTCTGTGTGTTTTTATTTTTGTACAGAGGGGGGAGGGTGTGGTGGCGGGGGCTGGTTGGTGGTTGGTGGCGGCGCTGACTTGTCACCTAACAACACACGCTCGCTCCGGGTCTTTGGGAGTTTGTTTTGAGAAAATACATATGCGCCGTGTGCAGGCGTGCATGCATGCATGAAGAGCGAGTTCTGGAGGTGTGATACGTGATGTGATAAACTGTAGGTCAGCGTCTGGGGTGGGGGAGGTGGAGAGGGAGCAAAATAAAGGAGGAAAGAAGGGAGGTACAACAGAGCGGCAGGTCTGGGTGCAGCAGAGAGAGATTACTGTACAACTGTCAGTAAAATATCTATCTTCTTTTTTTTGCTACAGACTGGGGCATGGACGAGTTCAGAAGACTTGGGCGTTCATCCTGCGTTCCTGTGGTGTTGGAATAAGACAAAAAATGAGTTCCCGATGGGGAAAGTTGGAACAACTCCGAAAGTCAGCAAAAACTTGTCGTCATATATGCAGAAACATGGCGGACGGAAGTAAATGTTTGGCTAATGTTGTCAAACTTGTGCCCTGAGATAAACTTAGTTCAACTTCTGGAAAGCAGCAGCGTGCAGCGCATGTCATGTGAAGAGGACCAGTCAATCACAGCCGACAGATATCTTTCCCTTCTTCTGTCTTCGTCTGATAAACACGGAAAAGTTGATCATGTTAGTGCAGGGCTAACCAGAGCTTTACATCTGTCCCACGGACGATAGGCCTACACACTTACAAACAGCTCCTGGAAGAAGATCAGCTCTGCACTCAGGAGTTCAGGTAAGTAGGCTATATGATGCCGTCGCGCTCTTGAAAGCTGGTACAGAATAAGCACAAGAGTAGCGCCCAGTGCTTGACCTCACGTTTTCCGGCGTGCGTGCAGCCCCTAAAGCTTCAAATGTTTTGTTTAACATCTGATTTGCAGTGTCAATGTTGGTTCTACATTACGAACTGAAGCTCATGACACAACGACATTGGAAGAAGGACTTTCCAACTCAAGAAATAGGACCATCCGAGGAGCAGGTAAATGCAGCATCACCAGGTGTAATGGGAAATGTAGGATTTTGGAGGTAGAGTCTTTTAACACACCACCACGAGAAGTCAAATAGCCCTCTAGGATTTCATCTTGATGCCTTCTCAGAGCCAATATTGCCATAAAATAAAACAAGCAACAGCAAGGTTCACGAGAGTGAAACAGGTAACTGCAGAGTGACACAGACAACCGGTGTCGGCTACGTGCATAGGCCATGTGCGTTGCTCACACTGACACCGAAATGGCTTGACTCAGTCATTACCCCATTAACAAACGTTGGGTAACGTCAGCCGTGTGATGCCAACAGATACCCCTTCCTGCTGCTGCATCTGGGACAGAGGGAGACGGGCTGAGTGGATCAATATGTTGCATGCAACTCTACAATGAAATAATCTCTTATCTGTTTTAAATGCAGTAAAGTTGTGGTGATTGGACAACATTGCAAGGTCGTGCAGAATTCATGAGGAATGGCTGGATTTGCATTGATTGTTGTGATTACAACACTGCTAAATCTTGAAGGGGCTGACAAAAGAAGTATAATCCACGCAATCCAACGAGGTCTCACTCCAAAGTCGTCAAAAAACGCCGCCTGATCAGAGGCTTCTGGCGTCAGACACTGGCGAAGAAAGCCATCTGAGTAGGGCTGATGGGAGGGGTGAAGGATGGGATGTTACCACCGAAATGTAACCACGTGCGTTTTGTTTGTTGTTGAAAGGAAAAAAATGTTAATTCGTGGTGTTGTACGGATGTAGTGCTTTTATTTTGAAAGAGACTGTATGCAAACTGTACATTTTCTGTGAAAACAATGCATGTAACAGGTAGAAGTTGACACGGCGTCCCAGAACGTCAACAACCAACACTTACTTCAGGACCAAGGTCACCCAAAATATCTCCTCCCACTTTACAGCAACACAACAGAAATCAATTTTTTTGCAGAATTTACAATTTTTCAAAGGAATAAGATGTGTTGCGGCGCAAGAATCGAGAAAACTGAACCAAGTTGGAAAAACCAAACACATAAAACTGAAGTGTCTTGGACAGGGTTTGATCTTCAGATAAAGGTTCGAGTATTCTTTCGGCACAGTCTGAATTCGTCACTTGTTTTATGGCAACAACAAGAATGACAGACAAAAACATGTTTCTGCATCGTTGTCCCGAAGAACAGATTTCGAGATTTTCACTGACAAATACTCTTCTTGAGCGTTAAATTGTCCGGCAAGGTCAAAGTTGAAACCACTTGTCTCACACGACACGAGAATGTGTTGCATATGCCCGGTACTTCCCAAAGTTAAACATATCTATGCTCTCTTGAAAGCCGAACGCCACTGACAAAAGCAGTAATTGTACTGAACACGGGAGCTGCCTCTGCCTCGATCATTTCATTAGTTTGTGCTATTGTGTGACTTTGGGGACTCGGAACGAACCCTTTAAAACTCCAAACTCACACAATAACACAAACTGATAGAGGCAGCGACGAAGAATTTTCTCCGTTTTTGGATTCTTCATTCACCGGCATGCAACAAAAACATGAAGCCCACGCAACACAGGCTGAGTAACTGATACACAAGTGGTCGTTTGGGGTGAAGTGCTCCTTTAAGTCTAAAAATATCAGCTCTGGCCTTCGAAAACCTGAACAGAAACTCAAACCAGTGAGTTTTCAGGTTCATCAGCTCTTTAAAAAGCCTCCTGCTCTGTAAGGGGAAACTGTGCAGTGCAGGTTTGCACGTGTGATCATGTGTTGTGTGTGTGTTGTGGAGGAGGGGGGGGGTGATCAATTGCCTTTGCACTTACAGTCAACAGCCCAAGCCGCGGCTAACACGCTGGAAGATCCGTTACGATTCCTTCCCAGAAAAAGGGGAAGAAGAAGAGCGAGCCGCGGCTGAGACGAGGAATTCCTGGCACATCCACGCGGCCGTAAACAGATATAACAAGTTCCCTCCATCGTAAGATGAGAGAATGTCAATGGGGCCTGACACTGAGACACCCGACCGCCGATCAATCGATAGCTGACATTACACCTCGGCACGTCAAGCCCCTTCAGTCGCCAGTATTAAAGTTTTGCATTACCAATGAGGTCCTGCTGCTGCTGCTGCTGCTGGGTTTCTCCTCCCCCCATCCTCCTCCCCCGATAATTCATGTTTACCAGCGCTGCTTATATTTTGAAGGGTGATTATCCAGTCACATCAAAACCTTAATGAACCTCGTTTCAGCAGCAGCGAGTAGATTCAGGAGCTTTTTCTCTTTTTCAAGTAAATGAAATCTTAAAGAATTCAAGAGAAAGCGGCGCTGATGAAAGTGATTCTGCTCGTGTGCCGGAGCCACAACAAGACAATCTCTCCAGTGTGCGTGCTGCTCTGCGAGATGGAGATGGTCGGTCATGGCTTTTGGACACGTCACGTCCTATTTAAGCCGACAGTGTCCTCCTCCTTAAGGTTTTCTAAGCGCTGACAGATTCTCCTAACCGGGCAAATTAACTGGCTTTGATACCTCGCTCATCTCCTCCTAAAGCCAATCACAACGTGTTTACCATCACAGCCAGAGAAGGAAGAAGTTTAAGTGTGTGTTATTTTTTTTTTAATCTGGCCTCTGATGTGACGTGGCCCCGTCCGCGGCGAGAAGAGGGGGCATCCTCCACGAGCTCGCCGCGCTTTTAATGAAGCGCCGAGCAATTATCAAAGCCGCCTACTATTGATCTCCGCTCTCGTGCGAGGTCGGCCAGCCAGACGGAGGATTTTTTTAAGTCACTTTTTGCCAGCTCCGGTTCATTATGGGGACCAGGCAGCATGAAAAGCCATGTCAGGGTGTCGGCCCCTCGACTGCGCTCATTTGAGGTGGTTTTGCTCTGGCGGATCTGATTGTGTTGTGTTTTTAAAGGTCATAATGTTCTCACAGGAACAGAAAGGTGAGGAGAGGGAGAAGATTTGAGGCTCAGATTTAGGGCAGAGGGCAGGAAGATATCCAAGAGATATAAACGTAAATGCAAACTGAGACCGTCCTCTCTGCTAAAATCAAACAATTAGTAGAGATGCACCAACTTATTGGCTGATAACAACCACAAACTTAAATTAAAGAGCAGACACAAAAGAATTCAATGACTGATCTGCAAACTGGCTCTGTAATCTCACTGTTATCTGACAGGAGACTAGTAATGTTGGCAGCCTTCGTCCCGTCCCCGGGCCAAAGTAAAATTTCAATAAAATCACACTGGAATTTTTTTGTACTTTGACTGTAAATAGGGTGACAGAGTGCATTACCACAGGTCCAGGTAGTTATTTAAATATTAATTATGAAACTTTTGTTGCGAATGTGGCCCAAAGCCAGTTAGTATCCCTGAGTTAAAGGTTAAGGGTTAGGACCTGGGTTTGGGTTCAGACATGAGTTAAGGAATCGACGAAGTTTGTAGAGATCCCCTTTAAACTAGTGTTGGGAATGTATCTGTTTGTGTGTGCAAACGTGGGTAGATTACTAAACAGGCCGACCATGCACAGGCCCAGGGGCCCAAAGTGCCAGGGGCCCCTGGCCTTCATCTGCAAAACGTCACTCAAATTACTGTTACATGTCAGGACCAGGAAAAGACTCAAAATGACCTCAGAGAGACATTAAATGCCCTACAGGACACACAAAACAACAAAAGAGACACAAAATGAACTCAAAGAGACAAAAGACAACCTCAAGAGACACTTAATGACCTCAGAGACACAAAATGACCCTGGAGACACAAAATGACCTCAGAGACACTAAATGACCCCAAAGAGACACAACATGACCTCAGAGACACAAATTGACCTCAAAGAGACACAAAATGACCCTGGAGACACAAAATGACCTCAGAGACACTAAATGACCCCAAAGAGACACAAAATGACCCTGGAGACACAAAATGACCTCAGAGACACTACATGACCCCTAAGAGACACAAAATGACCTCAAAGAGACACTAAATGACCCCAAAGAGACACAAACTGACCCCAAAGAGACACAAAATGACCTCAAAGAGACACAAAATGACCCTGGAGACACAAAATGACCTCAGAGACACTAAATGAGCCCAAAGAGGCACAAAATGACCCTGGAGACACAAAATGACCTCAAAGAGACACAAAATGACCCTGGAGACACTAAATGATCCCAAAGAGGCACAAAATGACCCCAAAGAGACACTTAATGACCTCAGAGACACTAAATGATCCCAAAGAGACACAAAATGACCCCAAAGAGACACTTAATGACCTCAGAGACACAAAATGACCCCAGAGACACAAAATGACTCCAAAGAGACACTTAATGACCTCAGAGAGACAGAAAATGACCCCAAAGAGACACAAAATGACCCTGGAGACACAAAATGACCTCAGAGACACTAAATGACCCCAAAGAGACACTAAATGACCTCAAAGAGACAGAAAATGACCCCAAAGAGACACAAAATGACCCTGGAGACACAAAATGACCTCAGAGACACAACATGACCTCAGAGACACAAAATGACCTCAAAGAGACACAAAATGACCCTGGAGACACAAAATGACCACAGAGACACTAAATGACCCCAAAGAGACACAAAATGACCCTGGAGACACAAAATGACCTCACAGACACTACATGACCCCAAAGAGACACAAAATGACCTCAAAGAGACACAAAATGACCCTGGAGACACAAAATGACCTCAGAGACACAAACTGACCCCAAAGAGACACAAAATGACCTCAGAGACACAAAATGACCCTGGAGACACAAAATGACCTCAGAGACACTAAATGACCCCAAAGAGACACAAAATGACCCTGGAGACACAAAATGACCTCAGAGACACTACATGACCCCTAAGAGACACAAAATGACCTCAAAGAGACACAAAATGACCCTGGAGACACAAAATGACCTCAGAGACACAAACTGACCCCAAAGAGACACTAAATGACCCCAAAGAGACACAAAATGACCTCAAAGAGACACAAAATGACCTCAGAGACACTAAATGACCCCAAAGAGACACAACATGACCTCAGAGACACAAATTGACCCCAGAGACACTAAATGACTCCAAAGAGACACAAAATGACCCCAGAGACACAAAATGACCTCAAAGAGACACAAAATGACCCCAAAGAGGCACAAAATGACGACAAAGAGACACAAAATGACCATAAAGAGACACAATATGACCCCAAAGAGACACAAAATGACCCCAAAGAGACACAATATGACCCCTCAGAGGCACAAAATGACCTCAAAGAGACACAACATGACCCCAAAGAGACACTAAATGACCCCAAAGAGACACAACATGACCTCAGAGACACAAATTGACCCCAGAGACACTAAATGACTCCAAAGAGACACAAAATGACCCCAGAGACACAAAATGACCTCAAAGAGACACAAAATGACCCCAAAGAGGCACAAAATGACGACAAAGAGACACAAAATGACCATAAAGAGACACAATATGACCCCAAAAAAACACAAAATGACCCCAAAGAGACACAATATGACCGCAAAGAGACACAAAATGACCATAAAGAGACGCAATATGACCCCAAAAAGACACAAAATGACCATAAAGAGACGCAATATGACCCCAAAAAGACACAAAATGACCCCAAAGAGACACAATATGACCCCAAAGAGACACAAAATGACAAAGAGACACAAAATGACCCCAAAGAGACACAATATGACCCCAAAAAGACACAAAATGACAAAGAGACACAAAATGACCCCAAAGAGACACAATATGACCCCAAAAAGACACAAAATGACCCCAAAGAGACACAAAATGACCCCTCAGAGGCACAAAATGACCATAAAGAGACACAATATGACCCCCAAAAAACACAAAATGACCCCAAAGAGACACAATATGACCGCAAAGAGACACAAAATGACCATAAAGAGACGCAATATGACCCCAAAAAGACACAAAATGACCCCAAAGAGACACAATATGACCCCAAAGAGACACAAAATGACAAAGAGACACAAAATGACCATAAAGAGACACAATATGACCCCAAACAGACACAATATGATCCCAAAGAGACACAATATGACCCCAAAGAGACACAATATGACCGCAAAGAGACACAAAATGACCATAAAGAGACGCAATATGACCCCAAAAAGACACAAAATGACCCCAAAGAGACACAATATGACCCCAAAGAGACACAAAATGACAAAGAGACACAAAATGACCATAAAGAGACACAATATGACCCCAAAAAGACACAAAATGACCCCAAAGAGACACAATATGACCCCAAAGAGACACAAAATGACAAAGAGACACAAAATGACCATAAAGAGACACAATATGACCCCAAACAGACACAATATGATCCCAAAGAGACACAATATGATCCCTAAGAGGCATAAAATGACGACAAAGAGACACAAAATGACCCCAAAGAGACACAAAATGACCCCAAAGAGGCACAAAATGATCCCAAAGAGGCACAGAATGACCACAAAGTCTGAGTGTCTTGGTCTTATAGGAGAGTTGTTGGGGCCCTTTGCATATCTGAGCCCAGGGGCCCATTGTCTGATAATGTGAGAGTGAACAGTCTGTGTCTGGTGTTAACAGTATACGTTGCACATCAAAGTGCAGAATGATCCAGTTGCAGAGTTTGTGGCTGTACGTGTGTATTCACAGGATCACACACACATTCCTCCCGTTGGAAATGTTTAAATGTGTCGATGTGGGGGAGAAACAGTGAAACCCATCCAGGACAGAGGAGCTGTTCCCTCGCCGTGTGGACCTCTCCTTCACAGCCTGACCCAGGCAATAAAACTCTGACTCAGTCTCGTGAAATATGCTGCCGCGTCGCTGCGGTCCGCTGCTCTGCTTCCAAACACATCAGGCCGTATTGTTACAGCGCTCTGTTTACCTTCGGGCCCCGACGCTCTTCATTTTTGCATCGCCACCTGTCACCGAGCTCTCATTTATAACGCGAGCGGGTTCCTTGCCCTTCCAAACAATGCCAGAACTGTGAAACTTTCTGTTATATTTATACCAAAAAGAAATATAAATATTTGAACTAGCGTTTAATGGGGGGTTTTGTGCATTCCATCATATCGTACACAACCTCAATTGTTACCTTGGACGAATCGCCGGGTTGTATTTACTTTGGGGTCTGCGTGAGTGATATCCGCATTGATGCTGTTTGCCATATTAGTGAGCTAAGACCTGAGGCTCTCCAGCTGAACTATTGCGGCTGTGTACACAATTTAGATGAAAATCCTGTTTATATTGCAAAAGAGGTGTATTTTGTAAGCCCTTTCCCCCCATCGTGCTGTATATTTAATTGTGAAATATTTCCTGCCCGGCCGGTGTGTCCTGATGGCCTGATGTATCCCAGCATGCACCTTCAGCTGCTGATTCATGGCCCAGAACATTTGGTACCACGCTCTGATAAGACACAGTAAATAAGGAATAAATGGCCAGACTGGTTCAAGATGATAGAAAGGCAACAGGTTCCAACCAAGGTGTGCAGAAGACCATCTCTGAAGCAACAACACCTTGTCCAACCTTGAAGCAGATGGGCTACAGCAGCAGAAGACCACACCAGGTGCCACTCCTGTCAGCTAACACACACACACACACACACACACACACACACACACACACACACACACACACACACACACACCGCAGTTTGTAGTGCCCACAAAACTTAAGGCTATTGTAAGACACTTTAACAATACTGTTCAGACATTTGATCATAGTTTTTTGGACCTTTTATTAACATTTCTTCAGAAATTTTATCAACCTTTTTCTTGGACATTTTCAAACTTTTTTATGGAAAAATTTATTAATGTTTTTTTGGACATTTTATCAACATATTTTCAAATATTTTATTAATATTTTCTGGTCATTTTCTTAACATTTTTGGGACAATTTATTAACATTTTTTTGGGACAATTATTAATATTTTTCGGACATTTTATCAAAATATTTTTCGAACATTTTATCACTATTTTTGGGCATTTTATTAACATTTTTTGGGACAATTTATTAATATTTTTGGGTCATTTTATCAACATATTTTTGAACATTTATTTAATATTTTCGGGGCATTTATTAACATTTTCTGGGACAAATTATTATTTTTTTTGGGTCATTTTATCAACATATTTTTGAACATTTATTTAATATTTTCGGGGCATTTATTAACATTTTCTGGGACAAATTATTAATTTTTTGGGACATTTTATCAACATATTTTTGAACATTTTTCAAAATTTTTGGGTATTTTATTTACAATTTTTGGGACAACTTATTAATATTTTTGGGACATTTCATCAATGTATTTTCAAACATTTTGTTAATATTTTTAGGGCATTTATTAACATTTTTTGGGACACTTATTAATATTTTTTGGACATTTTATTAAACTTTTTGGGGCATTTATTAACATTTTTTGGGACAGTTATTATTATTTTTTGGACATTTTATCAACATACTTTTGAACATTTTATCAATATTTTTGGGCATTTTATTTACATTTTTTGGGCCAATTTATTAATATTTTTTGGACATTTTATCAACGTATTTTCAAACATTTCATTAATATTTCTGGGGCATTTTATTAACATTTTTTGGGACAATTTAATAATTTATTTTTGGATATTTTATCAACACATTTGCAAACATTTTATCAATTTTTTTTGGCATTTTATTAAAATTTTCTGGGACAATTATTAATTTGTTTGGGACATTTTATCAACGTATTTTTGAACATTTTATCAATATTTTTTGGGACATTTTATTAACATTTTTTGGGACAATTTTTTAATAGTTTTGGGACATTTTATCAACATATTTTTGAACATTTTATCATTTTTTTTGGGACATTTTATTAACATTTCTTTTTATTAACAGTTTATTTACATTTTTCTGAGATTTTTTTTTTTTTTTTTTTTTTTTTTTTTACATTTTTTGGACATTTCATAAAGACAGTTATAGTTTTACTAATGTTATAAATGTGACCATCTATGTTGATGTTCACATTTGGAGAAGTAACACCTCGTGCAGCATCCTTGCGCACATCATACAGTCTGCACACATCTCACCTGATGTTGTACCCACTAAACTTAAAGGTTGCTAAACCTCACAGTCTGTCGGATGCTTTAGTTGAAATAATATTACATTATAACATTAACTCAACCCATTAAAGGTGAAAACTCATCAATAAAGCCTCAATAAATTATATTTTAAGGCCATTAAGCGGAGTGGTATTTCATCAAAGTGATTTGTGAGATTCATCCTGATGTGTTTTTACTTTGTTCAGTAAGTTTCCTCTGATGCTGAGTGGCAGGATAATTCAGAGAGCTTCCATGTAACACTGACCACATGACGCTGCCGCTGTGCCTCTCTGCTGTAACCCTCTCTGGACTTAGAGATCTTTGAAAAGAGGCAATTTCAGATTATCACGGCCTGATCTGTGTGGATGTGTCGGGCCCCGGTCGCTGTCAGCTGTGTGTGGATACGACCAGGACACACATGGTTTAGGAATGCACAGATGCCTCGCGTTGTCGTTAATCTCCCCGAGTGGCTCGCGTCTCGATGGCATCCATATGCAACTTTAATTTCAGCACTTCAAACTGCAGAGGGATAAAGATAGCTTTTGAAGATTGCTTTTCATGTTCGCTACGTTTGTCTAAGTGTAGCGGAGGAGATCTGGACGGGTTTTCTCTTTTGTGGCGCGCTTCGGCTTCTCAAGCGAAGAAAAGAGGAGAAGTCACTCAGCTCGGAGACAACTTGAAGCGTCTGGAAACGGCGGCTTTAGAGGCAATTTCCTGCTATTGTTTCGCACTAACGAGATAAACACTTTCTGTCAATCAGAGCTTCTTCCAGAGGTGTCAGATTTCAGCGCCGTGCAAAATTACATGTGGCAACAGTCAGCAGTTGATGGAAATAGCAATTTTGTGGAGAGAACTTTCATTGAGCTGCCAGCTGTTTTGGACATTTTTACATTCATGCGTTTTCTGAACCCGGCAATAAAGTGTCCAGCTTCTTTCATAACTGCAGCGCTCCCCCTCCACATAAATATGCTTCTAACAAACAACCATAACATCCATGTTATACGATCCCTATTGTTAACAGTTCTCTTTTAGCTTCCATCCAAATCAACCGGCGCTGCTCACAGAGGGCCAGTGCTAAAAGGATATGGAGCTTTCAGATGGCACCTAAGTGCTGTATCGCATAACCAGCGTGCCTTTTTATGGATTAACAGTTTATTCCTTTTGCTGGAGCCACACCAAAGCACCCCGGCCCTCTGTAAAATATACTGCTTTTGGTGAATTATGAGCGTGGCCTTCATCCAAGTGCCTGTGGCCTTCCTGTTTATTTGTACGGCGGCGCAGGTCGGCAGCGAGGTGGGGTCCGACGGATCCAGCTGAGCATGTGTAAACACTCATCCTGGGAGCCGCGGTGAAAGTGGCTATTTTCCTCCGGCGAGGGGATTTTTTTACTGCCCATTGTTTTTAACACAGAATCGACCTCTTAAAAACATTGGACACTCTCTCATGGCTCTCCTGTGGCCCAAAGAGTGCTTTGTATATGCCTATTGACAAAATATTTCTGTGTTATGGCATGTGTATACTGCGACTCGTATAAACTGGAAAAGAAACACGAGCGTGCTGGCGGGAACATCTCGCCCATTTCATGCAAGTGCTCCCTGGAAAGCTCTCCGGATGCCGGCTTGAGAAACACTGACGGCACTGCAGAGCTCGCACATGCAGACAGAGCTCCGTCTCACCTTTAGTCCAAACTTAGTGCACTGCTGCTGAACTCTTGCTCCACTCCCCAGGAGATAACTCCTCAAATAAATCAGATTAGACCATTTTAAAACACTGAGAGCTACCAAGACACAACCTGCTATAGTGAGTGCACAGATGATGCTGAAGGACTGATACATGATGCGACTATTAAATACAAGTTGCAGCTCCTGCACTCACACAGATCACACAGCAAAAATATCAGTTACCACATAATATCTAAAGTATCAGTTCATCACTGAGTCCAAGGGGATGTTTGTGCCAAATTTGAAGACATTCACACTCACAAAAATGGGACAGGCCACCTGAACACATGAGGTCTGCTAACACTGTTAACTCATTTAAAAACAATATTGTTTCCTGTGGCGTTCCAAAAACATCACTTTCTTTAATCTGCAGATATTTTTTTTTTTATTTATGTATGTCTATTAGTAATGCATCAGTGATAATGAAAAAAACATCATGGATGGATGACTGAACGGGCCCTACAGGCCCAGGGGCCCAAAGTCTGGTTGCCCCCCTGACCCTCACCTGCAACATGTTACATGTCAAATTAACATGTTGTGTTTCAAATTCAGGGAGTTTGTCCCACAGGTGAGGAGCATGGAAACTTAAAGCTGCTTCACCTTTCTCGGTTTTGAGGGGCCTGTCAGCACTGAGGAAACTTGTCCAAGATGACCCGAGGGGTCTAGAGGCAAATCAACATTTTAAAAGTATTTTCTAGCATTCAGAGAACCACTAAGAAGAGACATAAAACAACCACAAAAAGACACAAAACCACTACAAAGAGACATAAAACAACTGCAAAGACTCGCAGAACCACTACAGAGACACAAAACTGCTTCATGGAGACCAAAAAAACAACAACCAAAGATTCACAGAGCCACTAAAAAGTGACATAAAACAACCACAAAGAGACACAAAACTACTACAAAAAGACATAAAAACAAAAAAACAACCACAAAGACTCACAGAGCCACTACAAAGAGACATAAAACAAATTCAAAGACACAACACCACTACAAAGAGACATAAAACAACCACAAAGACTCACAGAACCACTACAAAGAGACATAAAACAACTGCAAAGACTCACAGAACCACTACAAAGAGACATAAAACAAATTCAAAGACACAACACCACTACAAAGATACATAAGACAACTGCAAAGACTCACAGAACTACTACAAAGAGACATAAAACAACTGCAAAGATTCACAGAACTACTACAAAGAGACACAAAACTACTACAAAGAGACATAAAACAACCACAAAGACTCACAGAACCACTACAAAGAGACATAAAACAAATTCAAAGACACAACACCACTACAAAGATACATAAGACAACTGCAAAGACTCGCAGAACCACTACAGAGACATCAAACTACCGCAGAGACACAGAACTACTACATGGAGACAAAAAACAACCAAAGATTCACAGAGCCACTAAAAAGTGACATAAAACAACCACAAAGAGACACAAAACTACTACAAAAAGACATAAAAACAAAAAACAACCACAAAGACTCACAGAACCACTACAAAGAGACATAAAACAACTGCAAAGACTCACAGAACCACTACAAAGAGACATAAAACAAATTCAAAGACACAACACCACTACAAAGAGACAAAACAACCACAAAGACTCACAGAACCACTACAAAGAGACATAAAACAACCACAAAGACTCACAGAACTACTACAGAGACATAAAACAACCACAAAGACTCACAGAACTACTACAAAGAGACATAAAACAACTGCAAAGATTCACAGAACTACTACAAAGAGACACAAAACTACTACAAAAAGACATAAAAACAAAAAACAACCACAAAGACTCACAGAGCCACTACAAAGAGACATAAAACAACTGCAAAGACACAACACCACTACAAAGAGACATAAAAACAAAAAACAACTGCAAAGACTCGCAGAACCACTAAAAAGTGACATAAAACAACCACAAAGAGACACAAAACCACTACAAAGAGACATAAAAACAAAAAAACAACCACAAAGACTCACAGAGCCACTACAAAGAGACAACACAACTACTACAAAGAGCTGCTTTCAAAACTTGCAGAGAAGGATAAAAATAATGACTCTTTTCACATCTGCTCATACAAGATAATGTCTCAGGAGAAAATGCATGACGCCAGACCAAAGTTTGAGCTGCTGTTCGGTTGATGGCGCAGCCGCAGTGGGGACCAGCAGCAGGTTGACTGAGATGTACTGACTAATAACACATTAACATCTTACCAAATCTTTTCAGCTTAAATTTGACTCTTAAAAACATCATTTTCAAATCGACTTGCTCCAAAACATTTCTAGAAATTAGTATCCGTAACTTAAATCACTTCTGCATCGACATGGCTGCAAGCATCTAGGCACCGTCTCTGCACAGCCAACAATATATGAAAAAGTTGAAACTGTCCTCAGCTCTCAGAGCTCGCAGGCTGCAGCCTGGCTGAACTGAAAAAGAAAGATGAAGAAGTTTTAATGTGATGACAGAGGAACATGAGGCAGGACTTTAACAAAGCTGGCACAACGCATTATGAAATGGAAGCTGCAACTGTATACAGCTGGACACATGGGGGACAGACACACTCCGTGATCGTCTTCATGTCAGTTTAACCCTTGAGCGTAATCGTGGGGACATTTCCAGAGTGACTTGTGTGTCTCTGAGGTGCAGCCGCCGCTGTTGCTTTTGTCAACACGATGCGGGTCATCCACAGGCAAAACGTCTTCGCCGCAGCTCTGACTCAACCAAACTCAAACCGTTTCAGCCTCAACCGGCAGAGAGCAGCCGCTCATCTGCTGCGACACAACAGAGACGACAACCACGACCATGACGGCTGTTCCGAGGACGGAGTTTGGGGACAAGCCGGAGAAAAACACATCTGTAGGGTGGTGTTTGGAAGAAGAGGAGGAAGGGACGGGCGGCTGTTTGAGTGTTGCCACTATGTGAAAGCTTCTCCGGGCTGCCCGTGCACTTTGACACCGGTAGCCAAGTCCCGGAGGCCTCGACCGTCAGGGTGAAGTGTGTGTTTGTTGCTGCTGAAGGGGTGTGGGAGCGGGATCCAAGCCAGGGTCAGGGGGTTAGCTACATGTCCTAAAAGCAAACTGTAACCTACTTTCACCCCCCACACACACTACAGTGAGCCAGTCAGACATCCTGCCACGGAGTCCACTCTTGACGTTCTATCTGTTTTGCAAAGTCAAAAGGCCACAAGAGAGAAGAGGTGGTTCACCGAAAACTTTGGGGCATCTACCAAAGAGCCTCAGAGTTCCCAGAGTGCCGTTGGTTTCAGTGTGGGTGGCTCAAATCCCTCAGCCCTGCAGTGTTACTGTCATTGCATAACTACAGCTAAAGTATACATTTTACATAGCAAGACAATGAGACGGTGTTCCACTGCAGATGCAGTTTTAAGTTGGAAGCAGCCTGGTTTATATTTAAGGGAGAGGTTGGAGGAAAAACGAGGCACCGACTGTCCGAAAATTCTGAATACACAGACAAGACATTCTGACTTTTTAAAGGGTCGCAGTGATTTAATATTACACCACCACAAATTCAAGAGATATGGAAGAGACAGATTAAAACAGAAGTGTCAAAGCTCCTATTGCGAGGGTCAAGCTCTAAAAACACTGTTTCTACACTTCCCATAATCGGCCCCAACGCAAATTCATTGCAACTTTTGCACAAATTCAACCACACATCATAGATCCTGCGAGTCACCAAACTCTTGTCCTTGTATCCAGCTGTGGAGTTGCAAACTTGCGCAAAACAAAAAGTTCTGTGAAAGAACGTGCAATGCAATTACCCGATGTTCTGCAAGAAAGTAAGTGGTTTTGCACCGCATCAACAAAAGTCATCCATCTACAGAAACTTTTCGAACGCAAAACACACCTCTGGAATGACTGAAAGGCGACAGATGAAGCAAATCACCACGACAGAGGTCCATACTAAATATGTACGTACGGACAAAAGCCAAAAATGGCGTATGTCAAAAACTATTCGACAATTTCTACAATCAGGCCTCCACCTCACCATCTGCCGTGCCAATTTCCCGTCTCCAAAACGCTCGTAGCATAGGCGTGCATGCCTGTTTGCGTGACGAACTGTGTGTGTGCGCATGTGTTATAAAGAAAGAAGGACTAAAGAAAGAAGAAGAAAGATGGAGAGAGGAAAAAGAGTTGAAGAATAAAAACTCTTGAATAAAATGTTACTCCGAACACTCAGGACATGCCGTTTTATTCTCACTGGAAAAACTTGCCTACAGTTAAATATAAATAATGAATTATACAAAAGAGGTTTCATTTGCTGCTGCAATTTCATTGCTGAAAAAAAAAAATCTGATCATCAATCATCAAGCTACTGAATAGGCTGAACAATCCCTAATAAGGCCCACAAAATCCTGGAGGACTGGCATATTCAACTCAGGTGCATCTTACAGGGAACCGTCTCTGCTTCCCTTGGTACTATCCCAGCAGGAAGCACAGTAATGTCTTGTGAAATAATTGATTTTCATCGCACGAAACCCGCTGGAAAAACAGCAACTGGTTGCTTAAAAAACAACAACAAAAAAAAAAAACATTGTAGGAAGTAACAAGCTGCTGGAAAAAACAGCCATGGGTCGCTACATGACATCCACGTCAGGGAATAAAATGCCACTGGAAACACAACTATCTGTCGTTAAAAAACAACAGCCTTTTGAGGCATTATCTCCGCTGTAAAAACAGCAACTGGTCACTAAAAGAACACCCATGTTTGGGGGCTCAAATGCTGCAGGAAACACAGCAATGTCTTGTTGAAAAATGACAGCTTTTTGTGGCACTATCCCTGCTGGAAAAACGGTGACTGGTGGCTAAAAAAACACCAATGTGTGGGGAGTAAAAAGCTGCTGGAAAAACAGCCATGGGTCACTAAATGACATCCATGTTTGATGGATAAAATGCCGCTGGAAACACAGCAATGTCTCCTTGAAAAACAACAGCTTTTCGTGACACTATCCCAGCTGGAAATGCAGTGACATCTCTGTAAGAAACAATTGCTTTTTGTGGCACTGTCCCCACTGGGAAAAAAGCGACAGATCCCTTAAAAAAAACAATGTTTGGGGACTAAAAAGCTGCTGGAAATGCAGCCATAGATCACTACATGTCCATGTTTCGGGGCTAATAGCTGCTGGAAATGCAGCAACGTCTCATTTAAAAAAAAAAAAAAAAAGCTTTTCATAACACTATCCTGGCAGGAAACACAGAGATGTCTCTTTAAAAAATAATTGCATTTCGTGACACTAAACCTGCTCAATAAACTGCAACTGGAAAGAAGAAACGCAAATGTGTGGGAACTAAAAAGCCACTGGAAAAACACCCACGGGTCGCACAAAAACATCCACATTTGAGGGATGAAGCGCAGAAGAAAACGTAGCAATGCCTCCTTAATAAACTGCCACATTTGAAAGCTAGAAAGCTGCAGGAAAACAGCGTCAGGTCCCTAAAAAACACCCATGTTGGGTCCCTAAAAAGTTGCTCAAAACACAGCAATGACTTGCTGTTAATTGGTCTTGAACAGTGGTCTGCAGATTGACACCACATGACACAATCAGCTCATATATTACATCAGTTTACAAACGCTGATATAATCCCCATGAAACATGCAAATGTAATGCACTTGTGGTCTGCAGAATTGTACAATGCCAACATTTTTTTCTGGCGACTGGGCTCCTGTACAAGAACGTCACACTTGTATTGGGAGAAAGTTGTCCAGGAAGCAATTATGTTCCTTCCAAATCATATTTGGCAAAGCAGATTAGCAGTATATAAAAGCATTTTATAGGAGACAAGGTTGTTCTGCTTCTCTGCAACGTGCCGCCAAGCTGCTGCCCGCAGGCTGCCGACCCTCCCGCTAACCTCAGCGCAGCATCCAGTCGATGCAAACTCACCAACACGAACACACACAGACACACGGCTGGCCCGTAGCACCAAGAACAAGATCTGCTCCACTCAGGATCATCCTGCTCGTCTTCTCTCAGCCACTCGCTGCCAGTTTGAAGTTTGACTCTGAGGCGCGTTAGAGATCTTATAGGGTTTGAAGTCGAGAGCCGCGGCACCGACAAGTACCCGCTCCTCCTTTCACCTCGAAGCGTTTCTACCCCCGGAAAACAAAGCGGCAAAATCATCTTCCAGATCAAGCAAAAGGGAAGGAAAAACACAGAACATCTCCAGGAGGCAGAAGTGGGCTCTTTTTGTGGTGGGTAAGGATCAGTGGAGCATCAGTGGAGCGTCAGTGATCACATTAAGTATGATGCTGTTAAAAATCTCCCTCAGACCTGATCAGTCTCTTTTTCTCGGGCCTTGAAGCTCTGCTGTACCGGTGAAAACATGTCAGCACAGATAAGAAACTTCTTTTTGTAGTTGCTGTCCATGCATCAGAAGCTGAGGAGCTGGTTGAGGCAAGCGTTCGGCAAGCGAGGAAGACAGAACAATGTGACCTTTGTGTGCACTCTATCTTTTAATCTTCAAATTCTAAATTAAAATCTTGCTTTAATTTCATTTAGTGCTCATTAAGTTAAACATCTTGTCCTATAACAGTCTTCAATACTGTCTTTTTAAAACACAATGGAGTCGCTTTTATTAACTTTCTTGCTTCTAAATAAGCGTCAATTCTTAGTCGACTAATTGGTGCCAGTTCGTAAGATCAAATTTTCTTCAACACGTGGTAGTTGCTAAATTTCGGACTTTAATCCTTTGATTTCTTTTACATTTCTCCTCACAGCCAAATAACCTCAAAGGCAGATTTGACATTTTTCCAAATTTGAAATTCTCTACTCTAAGATCAATCTGTGGCACACTCCATCTTATGGAAATACAACCGATTTCTTGCTCTCCTCTCTGCATGTTTACTCCAGTTCGACCATGTGTGTTTGGTTTCCGTGGAAACTTTGGGATTTTGGCTGGAATTTATAATAAAGTTAATGAAATACAGTTTTGATTCAGCTTGGTGGTGCAACACGAATTTCTAGTGGTGACTAGGCAAAGTATTAAAGTTTAGTCTTGAGCTTCGAAAAAGCAGTTTGGGGGGGGGGGGGGGGGAGTTGCTCACTAGGTTTTGCTGGAGCTTTCTCTCCAGCTGCTGATGAAGACGAAGAGGCCATTAAGTGGACCTCAAGTCAAGATGTTATATCGGTATATATGTCTGGCTCACTAATTAAGACTGAAACTGTAAATATATCAATATATATATATATATATATATATATATATCAATATTTCATGTCTGGACTAATCCAACCTGGTCTCACTCCGAAGTTGTTGAAAATCGGCGCTTAAAAGACTTCCGGTGCTGGACATTGACGAATAAAAACTGTCCTTTGACAACAACAAAAGTTAAGGCGGCGGAAGTTTGAGTAGGGCAAATGGGAGGAGTGGTGGATGGAACCAACAACCACCGGCTTTCACCTGGAAGGCTGGTGTTTGCTTCTTGATGTCGGCATGTCCTCAAAGTTTTGCAAACTTCCTGCAACATTCTAGCTATCACAAGGGAACTAGCAAGTAGCAGCTAACTAGCAAGCACCCAGCCTTCCCTCAAGACAGGAAATTCTTTAAAGCTGCACTTCGGATATCGTGTTCATGAGAATGGACATGGGACCAAAGTGACCTGAAGTTTAACCACCAAAACTGAATTAGTTCACTGATGAGTCAAAGTTTAGCCACCAAAATCAAATCAGTTCAATCCTGAGTCCAAGTGGATGTTTGTGCCGAATTTGAAGAAAAAAAATACCTCAAATCATTCCCTCAGATATTGCGTTCATGAAAACTAAATGGAGGTGGGTCGACACTGACTTTGACGTTTGAACACCCAAACCTAATTAGTTAGTTCATTGTTGAGTCCAAGTGGACATTTGTGCCAAATTGGAAGGAACTCCCTCAAGACAATCCCTGAGATATCATGTTCATGACAACAGAATGGATGCGGGTCCAAAGTGACCCTGATCTTTAACCACCAAAATCCAATCAATTCATCCTTCAGTCCAATTAGATGTTTGTGCCAAATCTGAAGAAATTGCCTCAAATCATTCCCTCAGATGAGAATGGAATGGATATGGGACCAAAGTGACCTTGACATTTGGCCACTGAAATCTATTCAGTTCATCCTTGAGTCCAAGCAGACGTTTGTGCCAAATTAGAGAAATTTCCAAATTTAAAGATATTGTGTTCATGAGAAGTGAATAGACATTGGTCCAAAGTGACCTTGACATCTGACCATCAAAACCTAATCAGTTTATTGTTGAGTCCAAGTGGACATTTGTGCCAAATTTGAAGAAATTCTTCCAAATTATTGCCTCAGATATTGTGCTAATGAGAACAGAATGGACATGGTTCCAAAGTGACCTCAAAGTTTAACCACCAAAACCGAATTAGTTCACTGATGAGTCAAAGTGAACGTTTGAGCCAAATTTAAAGAAATTCCCTCAAATCATATCCTTAGATGTGAATGAAATATACATGGGGTCAAAGTGACCTTGATCTTTAACCACCAAAATCTAATCAATTCATCCTTCAGTCCAACTAGATGTTTGTGCCAAATCTGAAGAAATTGCCTCAAATCATTCCCTCAGATGAGAATGGAAATGGATATGGGACCAAAGTGACCTTGACATTTGACCACTGAAATCTATTCAGTTCATCCTTGAGTCCAAGCAGACGTTTGTGCCAAATTAGAGAAATTTCCAAATTTAAAGATATTGTGTTCATGAGACATTGGTCCAAGGTGACCTTGACATCTGACCATCAAAACCTAATCAGTTGAGTCATTGTTGAGTCCAAGTGGACATTTGTGCCAAACGTGAGGAAATTCCTTTGAGGCATTCTTAAGATACCCCTTCCACAAGACTAGGACGAACATGGATCCAGAGTGGCCTTGACCTTTGACCACCAAAAATCCAAATTTCAGGCAATTCTTTACAGCTGCCCTTCGGATATCGCGTTCATGAGAATGGGATGGACAACCCAGAAATATAATGCCCACAGCTGTCGCCAGCGCAGAGGAGTAAAAACTTCAGACCCTAAAACCCACAGAGAGGTGGAAGATAAAAGAAAGGTGTTTCCAGTGTGAGCTGAGAAATGACTTACATCATCCAACTGGTGATTCAAAGTTTACTCAAACAAACTTAGACGAGTGACATTAATCAAAAGTCCTGTAATATTTATCTAAGACACCCGGAGGTGACAGAGGGGGTCGACCCAAACCTCACCCTCCTGATCAGGCCTCTGTTGAATATTCCATCAGGAACCACATGCTTTCACTGAGAGTTGTAAATAAAGTGGCTTCAGCTCATTCCCAAACCAGCTACATTTCAATGGATTTGCATCTCGTCAGGACTCACGCTGCTGCACAATGCCGATTTGTTTTTTCTAAGAGATACATAAAGACACATGGCAGAGAAGAGCCATAGTTTCAAAGTTGGAGGTTGTTTTATTCATGTAGCTTCAAGACGCAGACAGAGGAGTCTGCTGGAAGCTCTCTGGCATGGCGGGAAGTCAAGCGAGGAGAGATAAGGGCTGTATAGAGCAGCGGGGGAACATCAGTTGGGGGAAAAATAGTTGAACAGTAACCGCAGGACGCGCCGCCGGAGACAAATATTTCATCAGAAAAGTTCCCAGATACGGGCTGGAGGAAAGTCGGATGCTCAGTGTGCTTGTGAACGCACCCCGCCCTCAGTTTGTCTTTGCCTCGCCTTGACACTGCGAGCTGGTAAATATGTGTTTTCCTCTGCAGTGATTGGAGATGGGTTTCAGTGCCTGGAATAAATCATTGTGGCTTCTGAAAAGCAAATACATATCTGTTGCTCAGCTTATTGACAATGTAGAGAGACCGGAGAATAAATAAAGAGAAGAAGGGAGGAAATGAAGGCGGCTGCCCAATCATGACGCCTGCTTAAGACCTCATTGCTTCTGAGTGCTACTTTACTGTTGCCGTATTTTGACTGAAATCTTAATGCAATGAGGATTAAAGGGATTACAACATAATCTTGAATAATCCAAAGTGCCACGGACGGAGGAGCGCTTGTAATAACGGCGTAAAACCCGTCCGGAGGTCTGACAACATTGTCAGTCACGGCAAGGATTAAATATTTGCGGGAAAAACTTTCGACTAATGCCCGCAAACCATCGTGGGGGGAAAGAAGCACGGGGGCCAGAAGGCAATTTAGTCATTTAAGAGACATATAGCACCTCTGTAAGTGCTGGCCAGCCTCTGCCAGGACAAAGCCCAGGCAGACGAGGGGGGAGTCGGGGCTTTTTAAGCAGATTTACTCCTCCAATTTTTGTTTTTGATCAATGCTCAAGCAGGTTCATTACACATGTAAAGCACGGGGGAGGTTTGAGGAATGAAAATGTTCTCACAACCAAGAATCAATTCTTATTAGGTTTACCGAAATGCCATCAACATGTCCATTAGCCTTTCCATTAATTTATATTTCTCTCCTCAGGAGCAGGGCTTCCTTGTGTATTTTAAGGATTATGGAAAGCATCACCAGAAATTATCTTTTGAGCTAAATAACCCACATTCATCGACGTGAACCCGCCTTTAATTACAACCCTTCACTCAATAACGGCAACGCCAAAATCTGTTTGGGAGGCACATTAGCGGGGTCTGATGCAGACCTTGCCTGGGTGCTCCCTGGAATTCATGTGGGGCTGATTGAAGCCGTATCGACGCTTAACTCCTCTCCAGCAACCCTTAAGTTAACCGAATGAATATAAAGTGAGTGCGAGAAAAGCTTTTCTACATTTAGCGTACAGGAATTTGTCTCAGTGAGGAAGAAGGAGCGGAGACACTGGTGACTGAAACAGTGATGGTACAAGGAGGCCGGACAGCAGAGACAGAGACTGTACATGACTCATACAGCATGTATATGATAAATCTGCTTTATATTGAATATTCAATCACTGTGTGCATTCAGGCAGCAACACGCTGTGGCTGCTGGGGAGGGTGGAGAGTTCAGAGAGCAGTCATTTTCTGTGAGTGCTGCGAAAATGAAAAGTCAGCACTTCAAAAAAGATCAGGTTTTATATTTGAGGGGCACGTGTGTGGATAAATTCAACATTTTGATCATGTCTTATGGACGATTAGGCCACATTTTAGATTAAATTTTGAATGAAAATATCCCCATTCAGAACTCCATTGATACATTAGGAAAATAACAAGGATTTAAATGTCCTCAACGTGAAGCGACCTTCAATATTTTTACAAAGCAGCATCTCTGAAATGCAAACATAAAACGACAAAACATCCTCATGTGTATAGTGTTGTGCATTGGTTAAAGCTAAAATGCGAAAGAAATGAACTGATTTACAGCACGGAAAAACTACAAGACAACAAAAACAAGGCATCATGTGTCTGATACGGTCACATGACAACCACTTCTGTTTCAGCATACATCTTCAACAGCTGTGTGTTTTCAAAACCTCAAGTTTGGCACCTTGGCCGTCGCCATCTTGAATTTTTGGTGCCAGAAGTGACCATGTTTGGACGAGAGGCTGGAGATAGCCCTAATGCTAGCTGCTAGCTTGGTTACAGCTATGGTTAACAGTGATAATGCTAATGCTAATTTTTGCTAGATGAAAACAAGTTTAAAACCATTAAAACAAATGTACGTAACAGAAAAAAACTGAAAATCAGAGTCCTTAGACGAGGGGTCGGTAACATTTATTATCAAAAAAGATATTTTTGACCAAAAGAAAAAAAAAAAAATCGTTGGCACCACAAAACATATTTGAGCCTCATAATAAAGGTACAATACCATTATAAATGCTCTATTTTACCGAAAGTGTTTTACTTTTTTTTATTTAGAATCCAAAGCTAGCCTAGCTATGGAAACTCAAGATTAGCCAATGCTTTTACTGTTGAGAAAAATTTAGAGACAAGGCACCAGGTCACAGACGTAGCCGACGAAATGTTGAATATATATATATATATATATATATATTTTTTTTTTTTTTTTTTTTTTTTTACTTTGATGTATAGGCTACAAATTTTTACAACTGGAAAATGTAGGAATTTCTTTAGACCTACAACAATGATGGATGGAAATTTTAAAATTAAAAAAGGTAAAAAAAAAAAAAAAAAAAAAAACACAACTGTTTTTATTTTCACATGTTTTTTTAAAACCACAGTGAGCAACTGGAGAGGGCGCAAAAAAGCTGTATGTGGGTCTGAAGCTGCTGGTTGCCTACCCCTGCCTTAGAAGGTCTTTTCATACAACCAAATGGTGAACAAGACTTTTTTTTATTTTTTATTCTTTTGTTAGCCCAATGTGTCAATCAACTGTCATGAACTGAAAAACTGAAATGGCTACACCTATACTCTGTGACTCTAGCCCCTTTTACACTGCCAGATTTTCCGCGAATGTTGGGCCGTTTTGCCGGCCAGCTGCGAGCGTTTAGACACACAGAGCTGGATTGGCGAGTTGATCCGAGGTGCCCAATTTTCCGCCTCGTAGGGTAGACATATTGGTGGAACCCTTTTGGTTTAAAAAGAACAAGGTGGCCTTCCGCAACAGGAGGGGCTGTTGAAGACTTGTGGGAGGAGCTGTTGATGACGCCGCACGTGCGACCCACTGGCGGTGGATAAACAGGAAACAGCTGATAGCAGGAATTAGCGAGCAGCTAGTAGCAAGAGGGAAACACAAACCTGACAGACACTGTAAAGATGAGCAACTGGGGAGACAAGGAATTGCGCGCCCTCCTTGTCCTCGCAAACGAAGAGGCCATTAACCGTCAGATGACGGGGACGGTGAAGGACGGCCCGACTTACGAGAGAATCACCGAAGGCCTGACCAGCCGCGGCTTCCCTCCCACGTCACTGTTTACGTCACACGCTGAGCTACACGTTTTGTTACTTGCTCACGCCCCCCATTGCCCCAAAAAAGGCACATTCTGTATAAACAAAAGTAGGTAGGCAGCATTTTGCTGCACTCCCCGATTTTGTTTTTATACTGCCAATGCTGAAAAAACACTGATTGGGCTTTCCTGCAAATTTGCACAACTCCTGTTTAAAAGGGGCTTCTGGGTGTTACACCATGGTTACGTTACCTGTCAAACATTGTTGCTGTGGTAGCAACTTGTCAACGGACGATACCATCCTGTCACAGGATGACTTATACAAAAATTCACCCAAAACATTTTTGTACCAGGCTGTAAACATGTTTATTTTTGGTGTAAATTTGGGCATTTTAACATGGAGGTCAATGGGGAGTGACTCGCTCCTCAAGTGGCCATTCGAGGAACTGCAGTTTTTGGCACTTCCTTGTTGGCTTCATTTTTCATCTTTGGTGGTTACCATTTGGTTTAAATTTTGGCCTTTTATGTTGAATAATATCAGACAATTTAGTCCATATTTCTTTAATATTAACTGAATACACTGCATTGTCTCTATTAGAAGACTTAAGAGTGTAATTGTGTGAGTATTATGTGGTTTTAGTTAAGGTTTTTGGTCTGAATATGAGATTTAAACTATATGATCTTCTCTTTTTTGATAAAAATAATTTATTTTTGCTTTGCTCATTCAGCTTTTTTTTTAAATTTGATTGTGTGAATCTTGAGAACTTATTTAAGGAATTTCAGTTTCAGGTGTTTTTATATTGGTTGTTGCAGCACGAGGCTCTCGTATCAAACTACTGTTTCCTAACTGGGACTTGGTGCCTGATGAAGGTCTGACAGTGTGCAGAAACTCATTACTTTCTTTAACTAAAACAAGGAAAAATCTTCTTGTTTATTAAAGTGCTTCTAACTTGAGTTTGTGAAGAAGCATGTTCACAATATGAAGGTCACAGTGAAGGTCAACAGATGTCAGCGGGTTCTCTGAAGTCACAGAGGTGACGCCTTGAAAGTTGAAGTACTTCGCTTGTAAAATTCAAAGCCGACAGCACGTCTGGCCTTTCTAGTGTTACATCGGCACATTCCCTGCTCTGTGTCAATAAGGACGTCCTCTCTGACTCAACCTCCTGCCGCCCGGCTGCCCTTGGGCAAGGCACCTGACCCCAGGCTGCTCTGTGTCCGGCAGCGGATGACTGGCCAGCTTCCAGTTTGAATAAACGGTATGAAATGAAAATACTGATGTGTTTTCTTAACCCTAAGATGATTTAATACTTTGAAAATTGTTCACTTGACTTTACTGGAAACTCACTTTGGACAAAACGCCCTTTTTCTAAACTTTGGGATACGTCATGTTTCAGTTTTTCGCTTCAAAATTAGTTCAGAAAATTAATCAGAGTCATTTTAAATTTTAAATACTTTTGAAGAGCGAAAGTCCATCTTTGACCTTCAACTGCACCACACAATATAAATCAGCAGTTTGCACGCTTGTCATTGAGATCTGCTGACATGCATGTCCATCTTCAGCTCAGTTGTCATGGGGACAGACGCTGAAAAAGGCCGTGTCAAGATTTAAATGAGGGATTAAAGTGTAAAGATCAACGACAATAAAGATCTTCCCTTTAAAATGTGCCTATTTCTCATGCTGCCTCACAAACTCCAGTCAGCACTGAGCCCGTCTCCTCTGCATCTCACCCACAGTGCTGCCACCCAGTGCAGACTGCCGTCAACAGCAGCCGTCTCTCAGCAGCCAGTCACATTCTGTCATGGAAACAGATAACACCCTGGACATGTGTTTTAGTTAGCAACAAGAAGACTGTTTTATAAGCAGGCACTTTACACCAACTCCTCATTTCTGGGAGAAAAAGGAGGGAAAAAAGCTGCCAGGCGGTACAGACAGTTTATTTTTTCTGCCTATAAGCCATAATGAGGTTGTGCCCCGGGGAATCAGTCGAGCGGAATGTTATTAATGCCTCAAAAAAGGAGGAAAAAATCCTCGGCACCTTCTGCGGCCGTGGCATAAAGGCAGGAAAAGACTGTCAAACAATTAAAGTGAAGTGAATTCCCTGAGATGGAGGGGAGGAGGGGAGGGAGGGGGGACGGAGAGAGGGAGAAAAGAAAAAAGAAAAACAAGTGGACAGGCCTGGAAACGTGCGCGAGGACGAGGAGAGAGAGCAGCTTCCTTCAGGATGTGGAGGAGAAACGATGAGCTCAGCTTTAGTTTAGGCAGCGGTGTGAAAGCTATCTAAAGACTTGGATGCTTTCTTCCACTGAGGGTGCGAGAGAGTTCAGATCAGACGGGGTCAGGAGTCACTACTGCACGAGATGCACACATTTACATGTTGAAATAATGATCAGGAAACTCCAGGAATTCAGCAAAAGACTCGTTGGTTGGCTGAGTTTGAAAAGTTGCTGCACTGACAAGGAGAGGATGTGGCTCCTCGAGACTTTCCAAATGTTATCGGACCAACGCGATCATAGTCTGATTGTGCAACTTTGCAGAGGTTGTGACACTTTAAACAATTTACCTACCATTGTAGCACGCTCTTATGTGCCCCCCCGAATCACAGGCACCCAGAGAAGGCCAATAAAAAGACAGACTTTCGACACAATTATCCGAAGTAGCGCGCAAAATTTCATCATATTCAAACAAATCACTGTGACCACGGCTTATTTTTCGACCACCCACTCCAGTTAAAACCATGCACTCCCGTAGGATTTGTGTCGGGTCCCACGGGAGCCCGATCCCAATGTGGGGATTGGGATCGGGCTGCCACTTCCTGTTACATCACTGGTGGTCCTAGCATATTTGGTGCCCTTGGCGAGCCTCCCAAAATCATGTAATTTGCTGCAGCTCAACATGTTTATTACCAAAATGCAAATAAAGTACCTAGCTAACAATAAAATATAGGATAAAAACATACGCTAGATTCCTTTCAGCCAATATCTGTATGTGGGCCCCGTAAATGGACGATAAAATGGGACTGTCCAATATGACATCTGCCCACATGGTTGGGTTTACCCAAGTAGGCCCCAGATTCGACGCCCATTTTGGGCCCACTTCGTACCCAGGTAGCCTTAAAGTTTCTTTATGCTTCTGCGTACACTGTTGGTCTATGTCGCTCTGCAATTCCCCGACAAAGCGCTTGGGGGCACGGTGTTCTTTTATATGCCTACCTAGACTGTGTGACGTCTACGGTTGTTGCTCGTTCATTGTTTGTTTATCTTCCGGCTTTGCTCTAGTCACAGTCAAGATCGAGCGAGAACAACTGTTGCTGGAGCTCGAAATGATTGACATTGAACAGCAAATGTTATGACGATGAAGAGAGAGGCGACTGCGCCGATGGTCTGTACGCCCGTTGAATGGCTCAAGGCGGTGTTGTGGTACTGCAGCAGGAAGTGAAACCTTGCAAAATGCCCGAAATGGTGGAGTTTGAAGGACCAATTGTAGCTCTTGCGGTCTGCGTTGCCTCAACACGTGGTCACAATTTTTTGGAGGTGCTGCGTCGGTCGCAGAGAGACCCAACACCTCTGCAAAGACCTCTGCATCGTCGATGCGCAGAAGCATAAACCGTGCTTTAGCATAGCCTCTGCGCGGCCCACTTGATTAAACCCAACCATGTGGGCCACTGGGAAGGGGACATTATGGAACCCATGGACAATCCCATGTAGGGACAATTTACTGCCCACATGGGCCCAACGTGAAACGCCCTTCCTGACACAACCCTCTGCATTTATCCGGGCGTGGGACCGGCCCAATGAGAACACTGGCTTGTGCCGCTTGGGGCTGCATTAATCTTGGTGCATCTTTTAAAACCCAAAATCTGTCACCATTCATGTGGCCATTTTTTCTGGGAATGCTGTTTAGTTCTGGCTCCACAGCAAAAGAAGAAGGAGACTCCAGCAGATCCTTGCTCAAAGGCACGTCAGCGGAGATGGACACCAAGGACACATTCATATTGTCCTCAGCAGCTGAAATCCAATCTTCTCCTTGAGTCCCTGTAGGCCGCGTTAGTGCCACAGAGCTGCAGTCCAGAGGTGTGTGACACATTTTCATCTTTATTCAAAACAAACCCAGCTGACTCCGATTTAATCTGCTTAGTTACATCCTCCCAGCCCGGCTTCCATTGTTTCTCCTGATGTGTCAGGGCAACATCCTCGGAGGAAGACGCTGTCACCGTCAAAGCTCGGTGGCCCCCGCAGGTCGAGGCCCCTGCGAGCGCCGCACCTCATTGTCTGTCCTCACCTTTGTGTCTTTGTGGACTGTCGCATCGGCGGGTCGTTCAGACGTGACCGCTCAACAAACGCGGTTCCCACAGGAAGTTAAGAGGGGAAAAAAGGATGCAGGGGAAGCATATCAAACAAGGAGAGGTGAGAGCCCGTGACACTTCTAGCAGCTGAGCTGCAGCTGGTGGGTTAAAAAAAGAAAACGATCCTCTGTCTCTGACACACTTGTTTCATGGTGAATCTGATTTGTCTGTTTGAAGATGTTGCTCTTGTGGTATCTAGCTTCTCAATCTCTTAGGTAAATACAATCTGCACAGTTTGTCCATTTTCTTAGAAACAAAACATAACAGCCACCTAACCCCGCCCCTTCCTGCTTCCTCCAGCTGCCAGTCAAAAGCAACCTTGCAAAGTGTAATAAGTAAACCTCATACTGACCTAGGTGCCATCGTTGATGTCTCAACTCTGCCTGTGTGATCACCAACAGATCAGGCGAAAATAAAATGATCCCCAATCTGCAACATGCTTTTTTTTTGCCTTTACTGTAAGCTGGGAAATTTCTTCACAGATAAGAAAGAGCTCCTTTAAAAGGCACACTTCACCCACAAAATGATCATCCATATACCAATTTCTCTCTCACACAACTCATGCAGTGTAATCCCAGTCTCGTTTATCCATCTTTATACTCAGTCCTTCCCGAACACATGCATTTTAGCTTGCCCAAGCGCTACTTGTATGCGTAAGTAAGATATTATTCGTAATTACTTACACTACTCGTTACTGGGAAAAATAAATTAAAACTTTATTTATGATACTTACTTATCACATAATAGCTTTGCTGTTGTTAAATGTTAAATCCTTTTACATCAATTCATCATGAATTTTCAAGAGTTTTTGGATTCTTTGTTCACCACTTGCAAGAAAAACTACAACCGCCAACTCCTGCTTAGAAATTATTTATTAACAGCTCACAGAAACCCTACAGGATACAGTCTCTGGCTTTTGTTTGATATTTCGTGTTGGCAAATAATGTTGCACATTTCCAAACTGTCGTTAGCATAGTTAGCACACATGAGCTTGGAGGGCTAAACTGGCTTGTTTATTGTAATACATGAATGCTGCTGTCATCCTAGACATCCCGCCAAACCTTGTTCAAACTTTCAAACCCCACATAGAAACGGGAAAAGTTAAAGGATTACTCGCAATCTTAAGCGGAGCCATTAGCAGGGACTTAGCTGTTTTATAAACGGTAAGAGTCTCACTCCTGCCACTATTTTTGGCTGAGATATACCGTCTAGAATGTGGGGTCGTAACTTTCACGTTTCATATGGCTTTATTTGGTGATATTTTATGGTGTTTCTGTGTCATAAACAACATCAGCTGTCATAACCACACCTGATTTCAATAAGGTACAATGTTTGAAGCTGGCTGAGTGTTGTTTGATCACTGATAGTACTGTTTTGAAGCAGAGTGACCGACTTGTCATTTGGAGCTCCGCCTGGATCTTTCCATGGTAAAAACACTGTAGAATGGTCATACTTTGAGCAGTCTGCTTCAAATTTGAAACAAGTGTTCATTGATAGTGTGCCTACAGCCCCACAGTGTCATTTACCTGCTCAGATGAAGACACAGACAGTTATTCATCCTGAAACACATTTTTTATTTTATTTTAGTTTAGGCAAAATCTTCAATTTTTTTACTGACTTCAGAGGCCCATTACTCTGTCTCTGTATCACCTAGAGTGTTTCTGACACTTTCACAAGAAACTTAGGGAGTTTTCTTTCTGGCAAGACCTCATGCATGCATGTAGTCAGAGCGGTTCAGAAGCTACAGCCATTTTAATTTGGGTATGTCATTTTAGGCGTTTTTGCTACAAAATGGGGTGATCATTTTGTGGGTAAAGAAGTCTGTATCTTCAACAAGAGTGAAATTGTCATGAAAAACACTGACTACTTTCAGTTTTGTATATAAAATACCCCAACATGCGGACATAAAATGCTCACAAATGTAAGTATAATGTATGATTATCTACCATAAAAGCTGATTAAAAGCTGCAGCCTTACAGTCAGCTTCATATCATGAGCCTGTTTCTGTCTTCTGTGAGTCTGGTGGATGTCTGTTATGGCAGCTCGTATTATAATTATTTCTACAGTTTAATTGATTCTTCTTTTCCCCAATTAATAAGACAGCAATGTTCATGCATTACAGTAAACGAGCCAAGTTAGCCCTTCGAGCTAATGTGTGCTAGCAACGCAAATGATGGATCTGAAATGTGGAACAACATATTTTTCAGTACCTAGATATCAAACAAAAGCCAGTGACTGTATCACAGTAAGTTGCTGTGAGCTGGAAATTCACCTCTTTTAAGCAGAAGGCAGAAGATAACATTATCTCTATAGAGGGAATCGCCTTGTTGTTTACATCCGCTACCTGGAAGTATTTGTAAACAACATGGCGATTCCTTCTATACTGCTAACCTACAAGAGGCAGCCCCATTTTTTCTTGCACGCAGTAAACGATGAACCAAGAACGAAACAAAGAACATTGTTGATGAATTTAAGTGAAAATAGGCAAAAAAAATGAACAGCATTTTTGACTCTCCATAAATTTTATTGGCTGACTTCCTCATGTTTAAGGGATCGCCCATGTCTTTTGAGGTGGTCCTGAATGAGGTACTCATCCATAGTCAGGGTATTAACTACAGTAGATGTCAGTCGGTAAAGCCAAACTGAGCCAAGATTACTGTTTTTGTCAATGGAGTCTGGTGTATTTGAAACCATCAATGGCTTTTTTAGGTGGTTAAAATATATGTAACTGTGGCCCCCATCCACAGCTGTACATTGCTCAGCTTCTGTGGTGGTATTCCTGCCTGCTTCTCCAAACTGGGGGCACACAGACCGCCATCTCCTGTGGGTTATACACTAACTATGGATTCCATCCACGTACAACCCCACTTCAAAAAACCTGAACTATCCCTTTAAGTCCCTCCATCTGCATCCAAAACTGAAAACTTAAGTTTACAGCAGCAGCAGCACAAACTAGGCCAAAGACAACAGTCACTTCTCACTGAAGTAAATTTTGTCCTGAGCGCTCTTGTTTTCAGAATCCGTACTGGGGCCTCGCTCGTCACACCCATCAACTCTGATACGCTGACAATCCCCTCATTAATTTGAACAGTGCAGCCGGGTTTGAAACACGAGAACCCTTCAGCCATTTCCCTAATGGTCTGCGAGCCGGCCGACCCGGGCGCAGCCGAGCGCTCGCCTCCGTGGAGGAGCGGGGATGGTGTTAGAGGTCCTTTCACTGCGAGCTGAGCAGCCATGATGGCTAACCACCACACCAGAGGCCCCTTTGTTTCTCTTTTTTCTCACCCCGACACTTTACAAACAGCTAAGCCTGTCACAGTCCGACATCAAGGTTCAGTGGTCTGTCAACATTTACCAGCAGATAAAGACAGAGAGGGGGAAATTCTCAGCCCTGGAGAGCGCATCGCTCCGTCCGCAGAGTGTGTGTTTGAGACAGAAAGTGTGTGTGAGGAGATACAGGGCGAGTACTTATGTGTCTTTTCTCAGTGACAGCAGCCAAACAGAAAACACTCATGCGGGGAGGAAGACGGCGAGAGTACATTAGAGCCCCCCGCCGCCTCCCCCCGCCTGCCCGTCGATGAAAAGTGACGATGGAAAGCTCTGACAAATAGGACCGGATCCCGCCTCCCCTGGGCTCCAACCGAGCTGCATCTCGTTCTCCGGCCTGTGGGTCTTTTGCTCTGTTTCGAGGAGGAGAGGGCTATCACAGGCTTCGCCGGCTTAGATGTGTTTGAGACGAGGAGCCGGGGCAAAGATTTGGGATTCGGTTCCGCGGCGCCCACCGAGCTCGCCCCGACTAATAAACAACGAGGGGATTCGACAGCACAAAACAAAGCCCTTTGAAACAGTCGGGGTCAGCATGGAGGGGGAGCTTCATCCATTTCCAGCTAATGATCTACCTACAAGAACATAGACTTTTTTCACTGTCGCTGTTTGCTGGGAAATTTGTTTGCTAATTGGGCCACAGATGACGAAGAGCTCCGCAAAGTTGCTCTGAAGTTTGTCGAGCAAAAAACAAATACGTGCTTCAAACAGCGCACTTTACACCGCCGCCCTGCGGTCGGGGTTCAAAGGATAATTCAAGGGGATGTGGTCGTAATTAGGTCGCACTGAATGAACGTGTCAGAATGTGATGCTTCAAGGGAGACAGCCAGAGTGTGTCATGATGTCCAAAACAGGGACAATATATCAAGTTCACACAGAAATGTCCTCTGTTTTTAAATGCTTTGAATCCACCTGACGACTCAATCATCAATCAATCAATCCTCTATATGGTCAAAAGTACGCGGACACCCCTGTGCAAACACTTCCTGGTTTGGGCCTCTTAGTTAGAGTGTTGGAGATATCAGCCGTAGACACGTCTGCCTTCTGTTGAATATAATGGGACTACATGGCACTCAGCTTGTGGTGCTCAAAGCGCCAAAAAGTACATTTGAAAAACTCAACATCAGTGTCTCTTTACAGAAATCACGACCCTGTTCCTCCAGATAATCCACAGACCTCCGTGTGAGCAGTTTCACGTAGGAACTTTCTTCCTACTGAACCATACCCACCAACTGTGTTACTGCGCAGAAGGAAGAGTGCATCTACTCATGGACAAGAGGCTAAATTAAGCTAGCTCAGCGAGGCTGGCACCACAGCAGCAGATTAAGGGCTCATTTATGCTCGTTAGCGGTGAAACGTCTTCAAGAAACACAAAAATCTACCAGTTGCCTATGATGTAGCACTTACAGGGACATTGTGTAGCATTTTCAGTTGTTCATCGGCAAAAATCAGCTGTTAAGTGCACGCAGTAGTGTGCACAGCCTACTGTAAACACTGTATAAGCAATGTTATATATTCTAAACACTGACGGCATCATTTAAATACTTTAACTTGACTTCTGCTTTGTGCATAGAATCTTAATTGGAAACTAGTGTTTATTTTTTCTCTAATCTATTATTAGTTGTATTTAATACGACACTGTTGTATTTTTAAATAAAAGACTTAAAGAATCCGACAGCATCTAAGCAGAGCAAACGCCATGAACAGAACAAAAGCACATCTGAATAAGACAGGACGGCAGTTTTAATAATAAAGCGACGCTTTTGAATTTTACAGCAGCGACGACTCTTTGTAGCTCAAACCATTCCTTGCATTGCGTTGCATTCAGTTAGTTTAAGACACACGTTAAATCATTAACAGAGAAATCAGAAGAAATTAAACGGTGCGGAGAATGGATGGACAGATGCATATTTATCACATTCACTGTGATTTATTAGTGAAATTACAATTAAAAGAGCCTCTAATGGTCTTTATTCTGCATGTCACATTGTAACATACTGCATTTATAATTCATAATTATCTACTGGGTGCAATAATTCAACTGCTGCAATACTTTATCATATTTCATACATTTACTCCTATTCTATTGAGGTATATATTGTAATAAAATTTCAGACTTACAGCGTCAGCACAGTGACAATATTTTTTTTTTATTTTCTTTATTTTAATATCTCTAAGTACTGGTGTTAAAGACTGTAGCATAATGCACATTTGTATTTTAATTTTAATTTTAATGCACCTTTTCATTTCTATATTATTTCAATTGAATTTAATTGAATTTTTATTTTATTTAATTTTATTTTATTGCTTTATATTTCTCTAAGTACTTAAACATTGTAGTATAATGCACAATTTTATTTTTATTTTATTTTATTTTATTTTAATTCAATTCAATTTAATCTAATTTAATTTTATTGCTCTATAATAATGTAACTGTCACAATATTTTTCAGTACATGACTTTATCATATTTCTTATATTTACTCTTATTCTATTGAGGTATATATTGTAGTGCAATTTTATACTTACAGCCTCAGCATGTTTACAATATATTTTTTATTTTTATTATTTTAATATATCCAAGTACTTGTGTTAAATATTGTAGTATAATGCACAATTTTATTTTTATTTTATTTCTATTTTATTTTATATTTTATTTTAATTCAATTCAATTTAATTTAATCTAATTCAATTTTACTGCTCTATAATAATTTAATATTTTTTATTTTTATCATTTTAATATCTGGTGTTAAACACTGTAGCATAATGCACATTTGTATTTTCATTTTAATTTTAATGCACCTTTTCATTTCCATATCATTTCAATTGAATTTAATGGAATTTTTTTATTGCTTTATATTAACATACTGTATAAAATACATCACCTCAAACACAGTCACTTGTTACTGATGCTTTTTCTTGATCATGTGAACTTTTAAAAACAATTTTAATTATTACTACTCAACGTGTCTTCACTGAGCAGCATCCCAGTGTAAGTTATCTACCTTATCATTTTAAGGACTCCATTTTGTTTCCTAATGTCACCGTGAAGCTCTTCAGACACTTACCGTACTCAGAGGAGGCATGTGAGGTGCAGGTCACACGATCTAAGTAGTCTCCCCCATCATCTTCTGGTTTCCACATATGTGTCACCTGTCGGTGCGATTACAGTCGTCCGCAGGCCAGACGATCTGTCCTGACTGCACGAGACAAAAAGGCATCCGTCAGCGCCGGTTTGCTGCTGCGTCGCGGTCGCTTCGATGTCACGGAGCTGACGTGACTGAGGTCTGTGTCCCTGCAGCGAGAAGAAGACGGAGAAGAGGACAGAGGTTATCAGGGACGGTTAATTAGTCACTCACAGATCCAGTTTGATCTGATTCTGAAATCACCCACATATCCCGCTCATCCTGGGGTCGCTGTGTTTCCAGGAGGCTGAATTCAAAGACTCAAATCATTTACAATTCATTGTCCTACAATGACGTTTGAGGCACTTTTGGCCTCAACCTCACGACTGTAAGTAAAGAACAGAACCCAACAAAATCAAGACAAGACGAGATCGGTTCTTGGTTTTCTTGCTTCTTTTTTAAGGTCCCTGGTCTAAGAGATATCCTAAGACCTTAAAACAGGAGTAGACATCTGTATCTGGGCCCCGTGTGCTTAGTAATGAGCTAAAAAAATGGGTTCCATAATGGCCCCATGTCACCTGCCCACATGGGTGGCAGGTCCTACATGGGTTACACTGCGGCTACCTAGGTACCAAGTGGGTATGGGCCCAAATGGACATCGTATCTTGGGCCCACTTGGGTAAAACCACTCATGTGGACCACTGGCACGTGGTTCGCCAGATGGAGCCCACATACAAATGCTGACTGGGCATATGCAGCTCGTTGGCCCCACTCCAGTTGCCTTCATTGATCATAGCTGTCGGCGTAAAGTGACTCTTATATTCTCCAGTTGTTAAAATGTGTCGTCTACAAACTCTTTTTTAAACATCTGTTAACAAAAATGCGTCGCACATTTACGGCCCGGGCACCTTGTCCTCTTAAGTTTGCCGAACCTCAATAGCGGGGGCGAGTAGAAGCTTTGGATTCCAATTACAAAAGAGAAAACTATTTGGAGGGAAATATAGAATTTAATAGTGAATGGACAGATTTGTTAGCTTTCACTAGCAACGCTGCAAACTTCAAGTACCCAGTAATCATTAATAGCTCACTGCAGAGTAGCCACCATGGGGCAAAACACATTAAGGAATGGACGTGGGGTATTATCTGGCCAAATATTGTCGGGTTTTTTATATGAAAGTTCGGTGACTCTGGCCTGAAAGACTTGTGGTTGTGTTCACACCAATCGTGATGCAAATTTTCACGCCACATTATTCTCGCAAGTTTGAACGCTAGAATATTGTGTCGACTCGCTTCATACGTGAATAAGTCGCGTCGTGGCGTGAAATCACTAAATGAATGAATGAACTTCCAACGGTACGTCCTCGGTCTCTCAATGCTGATTGGCTATCGCAGCGCGAATTGGTCGATGAAGTTCAGATTTTTCAACTCGCGCGAATAAGCATATGACACAAAATCGAGCTACTTGCTTAATTTGTGCCGCTTAGTTTGTGTATTTCGCGCCGCGTCCATCGCGCCACGTGGTGGGACTTTGCGTCCAATCGTGTCTTTACATTAACTTTACTTGCGCCTAGTGCGAACGCAACATTACAAGGTAAATTTACCGGTACTGGATTGCAAACATTGACAACACCTTGACTTGCACATCACTTGCAACCACCGTCTGTCCCATCTCAAGGTCTGACTCACAAAAGACATTAGACTCATGATATTTCAGCAGAAACAAGCGCGTAAAGTTTTGCACCTGAGAGCAATTTGCCCTTTTGTTGTTGTATCTGACTGCAACTATCCACGGGGCAAAGAAAAAATGTTGCCTTTGCGCCAAGAAGACGACAGGTAGAACAATGGCAGAGAGAGAAAAAACCCCCAAAACTTTTAGACGATGAGGCACAGAGGAATTCGTCAAAACTGAAAGCACGATTTTTTTGCACCAAATTTACACATATGACCTCATTTCAATACCGTATAACTTCAATTGAAAGTCAAGTCCGGATTAAACGCCCTAAAAGTCCCTTTTACTAGCCTGGTGTAGCTACACATCTTGACAAATAAAGGCCTGTCTTAATTAGACAATATTCAAAGCCTAATTTCTATACAATATTCATACTGGTTTAAACATACAATGTATTTGATTGTATTCTCTGAATCATTGTCGGTTTAAATACAGAGTTGTAATGTCCTTTGATTCTAAACGCCACTTCCCACAATAAAAGAGTTGTGTCTGCCCTCAGAAGTCCACAGATACATTTGCCCTACAAATGCTTCCCCACTCATACGCTCACCCTGTCAGCGGCATAATTTAGTGCAGGAGATTGAGTGTATCCTCCCCAGCCGCTGTCTGAGCGGCTCAGTCAGCTGAACTCTGCTGGAATGTGATGGAGGAACCAGGTTGGGTTTCACGAGCAGGTGTCTGTTGTTTTTCTCCCTCGTGTTTCTCACACTGTTTCACCACCTGTTCTCATCTCCACTCCTTCCCAGGTTTTTTTTTTTTCTCCACCTCCGCTCTGTGAAGGGTTTTTCAGACCTCAGAGAACAGGGTGTGCGCACATTTAGCAATACTGTGTCAGGTAGAAACAACAGGAGATACAGGACGATATCATTTTAGCTCTGAAAATACATGAATACATAATTTTTCTGTCTCGATTAACGGTTTACACTTGCATTTTTACTTTTAAATATTTTATTTCTGTCTTTTTTTTCTCAGTATATGCTTTTGAACATTTGTTGAACAGCAACATGCACGACAAGGGTGAGTATTAAAACGTACTGCAAAAAAAACACAATTTTACAGCATGAAACTGTAAAAAATCTCACTTTTACAGATTCCGAAAGGAAGATATTCAGGTCCTGATTTTACAAAAACATGCAGGAAATGGTTCTAGTTTCAATTTTGGAGCATTTCCCAAAAACAAACTGTACGATGGGGATGCCGTGACGCATTCAATGACCGGCAAATTCTCAATTGCTAATAAAACAGTAAAGAAGGCTGATTTTTTTGCTACAAAACAATTTTACAGCATGCAACTGTAAAAAAAAAAAAAAAAAAAAAAATCTCACCAGTACAGCTTTGGAAAGGTTTTCAGGTCCTGATTTTACTAAGAAGGATCTAGGAAATGGTTCTAGTTTCATTTTTGGAGCATTCGCCCAAAAGTAAACTGTAAAACTGGGATGCCGTGGTGCATTCAATGACCTGCAAACACTCAATTGCTAATAAAACAGTAAATAAATGATCAAGAAAGGCTGATTTTTGCTACAAAACAATTTTACAGCATGCAATTGTAAAAAAACCCAAAACTCAATAGTACATCTATGGAAAGGTTTTCAGGTCCTGATTTTACAAAAAAGATCTAGGAAATGGTTCTAGTTTCATTTCTGGAGCAAAATCGGGTTGCCATGATGCATTCAATGACCTCTAAACTCTCAATTGCTAATAAAACAGTAAAGAAGGCTGATTTTTTGCTACAAAACAATTTTACAGTATGCAACTGTAAAAAAAAAAAAAAAATCTCACCAGTACAGCTTTGGAAAGGTTTTCAGGTCCTGATTTTACTAAGAAAGATCTAGGAAATGGTTCTAGTTTCATTTTTGGAGCATTTTCCCAAAAGCAAACTGTAAAATCGGGATGTCATGATGCCTTCAAGGACCTGCAAACTCTGATTTGCTAATAAAACAGTAAAGAAGGCTGATTTTTGCTACAAAACAATTTTACAGCATGCAACTGTAAAAAAAACCCCAAAACTCAAGAGTACATCTATGGAAAGGTTTTCAGGTCCTGATTTTACAAAAATAGCTCTAGGAAATGGTTCTAGTTTAGTTTTTGGAGCAAAATCGGGATGCCATGATGCATTCAATGACCTCTAAACTCTCAATTGCTAATAAAACAGTAAAAAAAATGATCAAGAAAGGCTGATTTTTTTGCTACAAAACAATTTTCACAGAATTCAACTGTACAAATAAATCTCACCAGTACAGCTTTGGAAAGGTTTTCAGGTCCTGATTTTACAAAAGAAGATCAAGGAAATGGTTCTAGTTTAGTTTTTGGAGCATTCGCCCAGAAGCAAACTGTAAAATCGGGATGCCGTGATGCATTCAAGGACCTGCAAACTCTGATTTGCTAATAAAACTGTGAAAACTGGCTGTGAAAAGCTGATTTTTTTGCTACAAAATTGATCATCAGGGCCGGAATAACCTGCTAGGGGCCCTGCTGCTGAGTTGTGTCAAAAATAAAAATCATATAACTGAAGCCTACATTAAAATAAGAAAATCTTATTCCGTAAAGCCCCGAAATTAGACTTTAATGGCAAAAATGAAATGATGAAACTGTTTTCAGCCCTGTTTTTCCTCAGGTTGAATCAAAGCACCTGCTGTGGTTTGATTTAGTCACAGAAGATATTTCCTGTATTTCCACAAGACACAGTGTTTCAGGTTATGACAGAAGATGGAGGAGCAGGATGCAAGAAGGAGAAAAAAAAAGACAGCATTTGTGATTGTCGGCGTGTCCGCCAGTGTTCCCCCTCTTTGCTCCGACACACTTTTCCATGTCGCGGAGTGCGGCGTTACACTTGTCAATGTATTTGTTCAAGCAACTCGGCCGGCGGCCCCTGCGAGGGCTGTGCACCGCTGCCTCCTCTCTCCCCCACGTCTCTTTTTTAAAAAGCTGTGGCTCTTGCTTGAATGCTCTCTGTGTCCATGCCCAGTGCCCTAATCCAGGGCCTGCTCTTCCTCTAAGCAGGGAGTTAACTTAATCCCTCTCATTTAGGCAGCTGCACTGCCGGGGAACTATAGGAGGAAAAAAAAAGTTATAACTCTGTGACAGACACTTTCAGCTGTTGTGACGGCACCTCCCCGATTCAGCTGCCTTAACATGCAACTCTCACTCTCGGCCCCGGTATTTTAATTTGGCTGTGAATAATGCATGCAGGGCGGTGAGCATGGAAGGCATAGAGGGAGGTATGCATGGCTGGGGTGATAGCTGTGTGACTGAAGACAGAGTCGGTGCAAAGCAGGAGCGAGCTGTAAAACACTGACTGGCATCTATGTGCAGAATGAGCCGAGTGCCAGCAGGAAATATGCTGTGAATGTAAATGGTCATTACCAAAGACACCAGTAGACATCAGTGTGACAGAGAGTTTAACGGGAGGAGTTTAAACATCCCCTGTGATGGGACTGATCGCCAAAATAAAAGGGATTGTTTTTAAAGCATGAGGTCAAAGATTTTAACTCACCAGGATGTTCTGAAAAGTCTGGCAACTAATGCCATTTTTCAAAATCAAAGAAATCTTTAATAACTGAATGATTGCTCAGTTTAAACGGGAAAGTTTCTCCGACTTTCCAAGCTGGAAATCTGACGTCTGGGGGAGTTTCAGTTGAAAATTCTGACTGGAAACGCACTTTAACAGCTAACGAATGTTTCATTGCGTTATGTTATGTTGCGATTAAGCTCTGTTCAGTAAAAAAAAAGCATTGGGCACCCTGGGTGTGTTGGTTGCTGACGTTCTGGGACGCCGACTTCGGAGTGAGACCAGGTTGGCAGTATTTGACGAACGCACGTGGTTGGGTTTAGGCAACAGAAAGGGGTTTGTGAGGGTTTGTCCGGCCTCCCAGGTGGAAGTCAGTAGTTGTTGGACCCATCCACCACCACTCCTGCCCGCCCTAAACTTTTTGTCTTGTCCTGCCGCATTTCCCACTGACTGGGTGTCATGCCAACGTGAAAGGACGGCTTTTATCCATTAGTGTCTGACACTGGAAGTCACTGACCAAGCTCCAGATTTCAACGACTTCGGAGTGAGACCGGGGCTGGCAGTATTTGACGAACGCACATGGTTGAGCCGAGTGCTATTAAACAATAACAGCAACCAGCAACGTATCCTGCCGACTTAAAACGGCTGTTTTGTCGTGTCTGATGCCCAAGTGCGGATATCGACTACTTCGGAGTGAGACAGGGTTGGCAGTATTTGACGAACGCACATGGTTGGGTTTAGGAGAAAAAGAACAGGGTTTGGCTTTACAGTCTTACGGGACATGAACCCTGGCCACCTGGGTAAAGGTTGGTGGTTGTTGGACCCATACGCCCTACGCAGACTTTCGCCACCTTAACTTTCATTCTTGTCCCACCGTGTTTCCCCCCAACTCCGCCGAGCGCTGTTGAACTAAAACGGCAACCAGCCATGTATCAAGCCGACTTTAAACGGCTTTTTTTTTTAATCGATGTCTGATGCCGCAAGTCACTGACCAAGCTCCAGATTTCGATGACTTCGTGGTGAGACCGAGTTGGCAGTATTTGACGAACGCACATGGTTGGGTTTAGGCAACAAAAACAGGTGGTTGGGTTTAGGAAAACAAGTACAGGGTATGGCTTTACAATCTTATAGGAAGCAAACATCGGCCTCCTGGGTGAAAGCTGGTGGCTGTTGGACCCATCCACCCTATTAACTCTAATTCTTGTCCCTCTGCGTTCACCCCAATTCTGCCGACTATAAATGACTTTTTTGTCGGTGTCTGATGCCGCAAGTCACTGACCAAGCTCCAGATTTTGACAACTTCAGAGTGAGACTGGAGACAGGAGAAATTTGTACATGTTTTCACCACAATATAAAACAGATATGAGAGAGGGAAGTACTGTGTGATATAAAGGATGTTTTTAATGTGAAAAAATATGTTACACGAAAGGTTGTTTCGTAAAATTTGTATGAATGAATTGACAATGCATTTAAGGGCTGAATGACTTAAACTGCTCAGTTATTTTTTACAATGAAAAATTCTTTGTTCCTTTGGCACAAAATGGGGAATAAATAACAACAAAAACATCAGTCAGCCATCGGCTTAATTGTCATTTCAAACATCGGTATGAGCCCAGAATTTCGCAATCTGTGCATCCCTACTGATCATTTAGTCGTTAATGGACATCACCAAACATCCCTGTATTTCTAACCACCTTCTGACTGCAGCTGATAACAGCCCCGTGCAGTAACAGTTAACATCTGATGCAGCACGTTTTCTTGCCGGACTTCTCACACAGGCAGAGAGTGTAAACTTTTCCTCCTCCCCATGAAACGACTTCACACCTCTGCACTTCTCTTTGCAGAGACTCTCATTAAAACGGCCGGCGGAGGTCAGAAAACACAATTTACAATTCCTGCAAACATCTGAGCTACTTATCCGTGAAATTTCGAACCTCGCTAAACAATCCAGAGGGCGTTGATACCGGTCTGCAACAACTAGCTGCCTCCTTTATCCTTCGCCCACATCTGGCACTTCCAGCCTGCTGAACATTTGTAATGGGCCTCGATTAGAGCGCAGGACAGACACGGTAATAAGCTCTGGAACCTTGTCAAGAGAGAGGTCAAATCAGAAGACAAATAAATAGGAAATTGCTCCCTGCGAGCCTTCTCACTGTCACCCTTTGCTTGTTACCTTGAGCACTAAAAAGGTATTTATCTGACTCCCTCCCCGCTGTTTAAACAGGCGTCAGTGCTGCTCTGTGGGGCTTAATTGCGCTTCGGTCTCAGGAGTTCACTTGGTGAAGTGCAGGTGCTGCATCCAAGAAAAATAATTGAACAAACAATTATAATGTGTTCCCACACTGCTGGTTAGAGACAGAGCAGCTACAGGCGTTTGTGCTGTTTAGCTTCGCTCCAGTCCAAAATATATCACTGTAGGAGTGTTGAAACGCTGCAAAGATCTATGGTGTGTATTCTGGCAGCGAGGATCTTGACAGCGCCGTCCCTCCGCCCTGGGAAAGAATCTGCACCATCCCTGCAAACACACGAGACGCTCACAGCCTCTCCTGGTGTCTTTCCGTCCAGAAAAACAAAGGCAGAGTTCCTGTCTGCTGCACCTCGCTCACCGCCACCTCAAGACATCAACACGTCTCGAGGCCTGTGGAAAAGATCCCGAAACCCAAACACGCAGCAGGGCCCTTGGAGGTGCTCGTCACTCGGCGGGGCTCTTTGTTTTCGGCTCGTCCCATTGTTCCTCAGATGGGGGATTGTTTTTGTTAGATGACAAACGGTACGTCTTCACTGTCACTGGATTATTTTTACAGGACGGCGTTAGCGGGAAGGCGCTGGTGGAAAATGTGGAGCTTTGAGAAAACAGCACAAAGTCACAGCAGACGTAGATGAGTCCTGTCAAAATTAGGAAGGTGCTGCAAATACTGAAATAATACTGAATATGGATATAAAGGTCCATATGTCAAAATGAGGGCCTCAATGTCCTCTGTACTATTTCTCAGAAGAGAGGCGCAAATTAGAGGTGCTTGGAGACTAATTGTGAGCCCCCTGCACAGAGCCACGCTAGCTGTTTTGTGCTAAGCTAAGCTAAGCTAAGCTAACCAGCTGCTGGCTGTAGCTTCATATCTACCATGCAGACATGAGAGTGGTGTCAATCTTCTCATCTAAATCTCAGCAAGAATTCACTCTGTGACAATGAAAATGCAATTAGAAGGAGAGCTGCATATTGTTTCAGCACAAACGTGCAACAGCATCAGCTAACTTAGCTTGATGCTAACGTACCAGAAACAAAAATATACGACCGATTGAAGTGTCACTGCATCATTGGAGCGCTACAAAAACATTCAGGTGAGCTCAACTTAAATTTATCGTGCTTCAGTCTGCAGCGACAAGTGTTGGGCATCAGTTCGTAGCTTCATGTCGTTAGCTTACTTTGAAAATGACTAGTAGCCTGTTGCTTTGTTGCTCGTAGTGTGAACACGGTGGTGTGCAATAACCAGGATGATGGCATTCTTTGGCCCATAGAACAGGTGCACAGGAGCCTTTTGGCCACCGAGCACGACCAAGAGGCCAGCTTCCGGTTTAGCGCTGCCGTAACTTGAATGTGGATAAAATGATTTAATCTTGCCACACTTCGACTCTGAAATGTTATGAGACTAAATGCAGGGGTTGAGACACTCAGAAGTATTTACCCACTGATTTACAGACATCTTTCCCAAAGTAAGTCAATGGGAAAATGTCACATGGATCACATGGACCTCGGAAATTGCAGTACCACTGTTTGGCCACTAGAAAAATTTGCTTCGATCATAAGTGCTATTATCGTAGGCAACTGCTTCCTCAGTTCTTGACTGGTACGAAGTTGCAGGCTATAAACCCTGTGTGGGTGGGAACCCTTGCAGAGCCGTAGGGATCATGTGAGCTCTTAGTTTCAGAGTCGTTAAGGTCACAATGTGAGTCGTTAGGGTCAGGTACCTGGAGGCCTAGAACAGCCGAGCTAAAGCTAACTGAGTTAAGGCCTTTGCACACTAAGTCCGTTTAAATTGTCGACCTCATGTTGTGTCAGTCACATCTGGATGCTGCCTCCGAAACATTTGTCGGTCATAAAAGTTTTCGGAAGAGGTTTGATTTTCTGCGTTTCTCGCATCCATTAGCGCCTTTAGAGATAGAGAGACCAAGAATCAGTGAAGAAAATTTGGCGGCGGATCACAGCCGCGACAAGACAGAAGAACAGGGTGCACAGAATCTTTTCATAACTCAGACAGCTCACGTTCAACAGGTCAGATAGTAACATTCATGGGGATGATGATGACAAAGAATCAGCCTCAGCGTGCAAAGGCCTTTAGCCTAAAGAAACCAGACGTCTCCCAACTACGGTTTGGAGTCGTGAGGCTGGAAAGGTGACGTCAACACTGACGTTAATCTACAAGAGAATTCTGATGAATCTACTTCATAAATTATGCGACATGACCCTGTCCACCACTTTAGTCTCAAGAGTTGCAGCACTTTTAAATTAATCGTCAACTAATTGGATATGTGATTAATTGGTTTGAGTCATTTTTTAAGACAAAAAAGTCGTAATTCTCTGATTTCAATTTCTAAAATGTGAAAATTTTGTGGTTTTTTTTTACTCGTCCATGACAGTAAACTGAATATGTTCGGGTTGTGGATGAATCAAGACATTTGAGGACGACTTCTCGGTCCTTTAGAAAACACCGATCAACAGTTGTCACCATTTTCGGACCAAACAACCAACCGATCTATCAAGAAAATAACCACTGGATTAATCAAAAAGGGGAAAAAAATAGTTAAACCCAAATGTACGGAAGCCCTGAGAGTCTAGATTAAAAGAATAAAATTCAGGCAGGAAATTTTAAGTTTATGTCATTCGTATGAGTACATACAAGATGTGTTGTTGCCTACAAAATAAAAAATAAATTAAACTTGCCTCTCAGTGCTTCCGTACCTATGAGTATCGATATTGGTGATTCTGACCCTGGTGTTACTCGTTATTGGCGTGCATCTCCAAAACTTTCTATAAACTTCCTGCTGGTCCAAATCCACAAGCTACTTTCTCTTTGTTTCTTTCTTTCACAAACTTGTCTGCGAGTGAGACAAAGTTTAAAACTCACTCGTAAACATTTCTGCGGGTACCAGCTCTCTGGAGGCTTCGACTTACGAAACGGCAAACATTTCAGACGGCACATTTTTTGGGTTTTTTGCCACATTTCGAGCAAGGAACACCAGGTTATGTGTTCAAACTGTGTTGGAAGCAAAACCTTCAAGTGAATCTTCAAGTTTGCGTTTGCTCGATCAATCTGATTTCTACTCCGCCGGCCTCCCCGAGGAATTCTCCTTCCATGCAGGAGGACTTCAGTTATGGCTGTTCTTGCCTTTGCAGCTCTCCGTCTTCCTCTCCTCCTCTCTTTCTCTTTTCGCCGTTCTTCCAGAGATGCGTAGTTGTTGGCAGTGCTTATGTAATAACAGATGGAAGCTAGAAATTAACACGTCTTGCCTCTCTCGTTATTCTCCTCTCTCCATTTATTTTTAATGCTGTGAGCACGAGCGTCTCTCTCGTTCTCTCTCTCTGTCTCTCGCCGTGTGTGTGTGTGTGTGTACGTGTGTGTGTGTGTGTGTGTGTGTGTGTGACCCCGGCAGGCCAGCAGCACCTGTCAGGAGTGTATCCACCGTGGTTGCGTGCCTAATTAGCACACGAGGAATTTGGTGGCACGAATCGCGCAGCATCGGTGGGAAGAAAAGAGTGTGGGGTGCAATTAGGATTTGTTGGCATGTACAGAACACACAGCGAAGAATCAAACAAGGAGGAGGAGGAGGAAGAGGAGGAAGAGAGGTTGGGGTGTGTTGGTGTGGGAGGGGAGAGATGCATGTGATACTACTCTACTATACTTTTTTTCTGCACTTTAAACGATGGAGGCGAAGCATCTGAATATGTATAAAAACTCCATTCAATTTGACTTCAATTTGAATTTTAAATAAAGTTGCTAAACTAGAATTTCTAAATATTATAAAGACCACAACGCAGAGAAGTTCCATATTTACCATGCAGTTATGAGAGCAATAACTCTAAGCGACGCATCAATTCATCGGCCGATTATCGGTATTGGCCGATATTCGAAGTTGTCGAAATTATGCATTCGGTTATGCATTCGGGCAGTGAATTGTGGCGTCAGAAACCAACGAAAAAGGTATCCTTTAAAATTGGCAAGGTGCGCAGCAAGTTGTCGTTATAGTTTATCGGTGCTCAGCAGCGTCAGGGGGAAAGACAGCAGAACAAGGACAAACAGGACACCGACTTTCACCCGAGAGAGAGTGGTGTTCATGTCCCGTAAGATTCTAAAGCCAAACCCTGTTCTTTTTGCTTGAACCTGACGACATGTGTTTGTTGTTGAAGGAAAGAAAAACGTCAGTTCGTAGTTTCCTTTGAAAACAGAAGTGGATATTGAAAGAAGAGAACCTGACACGGCGTCCCAGAACAACAACCAGGGTATCTTGCACGTCGTATGTGGACGTGGAAAGTCCATGACCCAAATGTCGATATGTGACGAGGTCAGAGTGAGAATGTGTTGCCAGTTAACATTAGCTGGTAGCTGTTAGCAGCTGGTGGCCGTAGCTAACAGCTAAATTGCATTTACTTACTTATATTATGACAGGTTTAAGCGCTGACACGGGGAGAACATGCAAACTCCGCACAGAGGGGCTCCCCCACCCTGGGTTCAAACCAGGAACCTTCTTACTGTGAGGTGACAATGCTAACCACTGCACCACTGCGCCGCCCTGTTCAAATGTAGTCTTGTAAGATTGAGTTTTTGGAAAGACACTTGAATAAACGCAGCTGTTTGAAGGAGAAATGTGTCGATGTCTTCAGAGCAATATAAAAGGGATATTAGAGAGAGATTTAAGATGTATTATTTATAGTAGAAAAGCTTTTGAAGAAGTTATTCATTTAAAAAAAGTTTTTCCTGTGAAAGAACGTCCTATTAAAGGTTATTTTATAAATATGTTTAATTGAACTTTTTATAAACAAGATATTTTTATTTCCCTGGCACAAGAGGGGGAGTAAATAACTACAAAAACTATATAAATGACAACAACAACAAAACATCAGAATCTGCTATTAGCCCAATTGTTTTATTTTAGTATTTTTTAAAATTCTTTTATTTTATTTCATTTTTTTGTTTTTTTTTATCTTTTTAAATTCTTTAATTTTATATTGTTTTTTTGTTTTATGTTTTTAATTATTTTATTTTATTGTATTTCTTTTTCATTGAAATTCTTTTTTTTTATTTATTTGATTTTTTTTATCTTTTTAAATTCTTTAATTTTATTTTATTTTTTGTTTTTTATTTTTATTTTTTTAATTATTTTATTTTATCCAATTCTTTTTAATTGAAATTATTTTATTTTATTTTATTTCATTTTTAATTTATATTATTTTATCTTATTTTTTGTTTTTATTTTTTGAAGCACATTTCCTAAAGGTTGAACTATAAATTGTGGAGAAACCTGAATTAAACAACAGTTCTGTCAGAGATAGGTGACATATATTCTTTATCAAAGCCCAGTGGGATAGGAATATAAGTAAGGAAATCTCAGACTCCATTTGGTCAAAGACAAATTTACTCATCTCTGCTATGTATGAAACACACAAAATCTCCCACAGACGGCACTAGACCAAAATTAGACAATCCAAATCACAATTTTCTATCGGCCCATGTGTGACTGTTGCAACCAGAACCAAGCCTCCCTTACTCTCATGTTCTGGGACCGTCCTAAGTTATCTCATTTTTGGTGATTAATATTGGATGCGCTTTACAAAACCACTGATGAATCCTGAGAACAATCGGCCCCCGCTGCTTTCCTTGGTGTGGTAACACTAAATCTTTTGTCTTTCACCACGCTGGTGGCCACAAGACACATTTTGATGAAATGGGAAGATTTTAGATTGTAGTCCTCCAACATTTGCACAATGGATTAGGGTTGTGTTTTATTTAAATAATCTGGAGAAGATTACGAACACTATCAGAGGGTCAGCTGATGAGTTTACATTGATATGGTAACCTTTCATGTACTATCCTAGCATCGTTAAAGTCCGATACCCTCTGAATATTATTATTGGAGAGGTGGAGGTATGTGAGTCTAAACAAATTTCTACTGACAAATATTCAGAGATAAACTTCTGGAAACTGAAACTGTGCGGGAATATATTTAGAAATGTTTCTGCACAAGCTGGTGGTGAGACTTTCAGAATCAGCCATACAGAAATTTACAACTCCCACAGTATAAGTTGTAGCTGTAGCCCAAATAATGTTCAGCGGTTCCTAATTATCTAGTGAGCCAAAAGAAAAAAAGTTTGTACATCATCTCCAAAAAAATGTTAAGAACTCGAGAGTTCTTACAACAATCCAACAAGTCTGCATTTGTGAACTTAAAAAACGTTGTCCAAACAGTAAAGAGGTTGAAAACATCATTGGAGGTTTCATCCTGATGAACTTACGATATGATACGATACGATGCGATGTCATATGATATGATACGATGCGATACGATATGATATGATGCGATATGATGATACGATATATGATGCGATACAATATGATGCGATACAATGTGAAGCGATACGATATGATGCGATACGATATGATACGATACGACTCAGGACCTGCACAAGTATTGCTGCCTTAAAATAATACTCCAGAACAAATGAAACATACACCATAAAAAAAAAAAAACAAAAAAAACAAAAAAAACAAAAAAAACAAAAAAAAAAACACGACAGAGCACTATAAACAAAGCACAACACAAATTAATTTTTAAAATGGTTCAGTTTAAATTTGGGCATCCTGTATCGTCTGCCCGAGGGTAAAAGCTCGTACTTAGCGTACACTTAAAAGTGAACTAAAGCAAGCGTTGCAATATTAGAGCAGAGTTTAGAAACTGGCAACCTAAAATGTTGCGCGAAAAACTTCCTGTGAAATTTGGTTCCTGATACGACATGAGCCAAACAACATCACTAACATAATTTCTTCACGGGTCATACATAAAATAAAGAAATGATCTCTTTTGCAATTATCCTCACGACCATGCAATATGTTACCCGCCCTTTGCAGTATCATAACCAATTCCTATGATACGATCACAATACTTAAGTCACGATATTATATAATTGCAATTTTAAATATGTCGCAATATGCTGATATTTGCGATAAAATCTATTGTGATGTATTACCATTTTTTCCAACTGTTAATTATGTCCTTGAAGGAAAACTTTGTCAAATTCTGTTTTATCTAATAATATAAAGTTGTCAGTATGTTCAACTCACTCATTCTATTTGGAGCAAAATATCAGTAATAGGCTGAAAAAGCAAAATATTTATTATTCAATAGGCTACCTGAAGTTTGATTTGCACTTATAATATTAATGAATGAATGAACTATATATATATAGCACATTTCATGCACAGAAACAGAACCGTAGTCTGCAGAACAGAACAAAACCGTCTTTCACGTAAAAAAAACCCAATATATATATAATATATATATATCTTTAAAAAATAAGCAAAAAGCCTTTTTCTGTTTTTAAAAAATAAATTATTTTATATACTTTATTAATCCCTGAGGGGAATTATATGATACATAATAATTTCCTCTCTAAATATTTCATAGTGCTGTGAAAACATCGACACGTTTCTCCTTCAAACAGCTGATGTATTCAAGTTTCTCGCCAAAAACTGCATTTTACGAGATTACATTGAACACATCATAGAACATTTTAATTCACCTTCGTCCAGTACTTATTTTTACTGAACAGAACTTGAACACTTCATAATGTAAATCAATGCAACCTCTGTGAGCTGTATGTTGCGGCCATCGGTTGCTTAGAGGTAACGATAACTAGCTGCTAACTGCTAACAGCTAACTGCTAACTTAACGAGCTCTCCTCCTGCTGATTTCTTTCTCTGCACGTACACTCCTCTCAGTAGTGTAACTGTAGTTGAGTGGGCACCAGAGAGCTTTTGTCGTTTGACATGATAATGACAGAGTGTTTCGGGGTTCACGTGACGTCGGATAACTCCGCCCATCTCCCGCACAGAGCAGGTAACGTGCAACAAGCTTCGGAGTGGGGCAAAGACAAAAAAGGTCTCTATTATTCAGTCGGCTTTGCTGTGTAGTTATGTCGTTGTGGCCTTGTGTAATATTTCAAAATAATTGTAGTGATAGCATTGGTAAAAAATAGTGAAAGATTGTGTGGATCTGAGCCTGCGTTTTTATTTCATTTCCCCTTAAAAATAAGTACAATTTAAGGGGTTTTTTGATTGAGGCGACAAGAAGAAATAACAGATAAAGTATTCATAGGTTAAATCTTTTAGTGTCGAGCTCATGCCGCCACAAAAGGGTCCGACTGCCACGCACTTTGATGATGCTGTAACGACCAATCAGAGCCTGAACAAAGTCTGAACTTCTGAGCGCCCGAGGAAGAGGAAAGAGAAGAGGAAGGCGGCTGCTGGGAGCGATTGTGTCGAGGTTTTAACTTTGTGTCCACCGCATGATTTATTTATCAACACGGCGGCCGTTTTCATGGTTAGATTGGGGGCGACGGGGGGGCTGCTGGGAAGTTGAAAAGAGTAGAGGGAGCTACAAGGAGCGGACATGACCTCGGTTTGACGAGGGGGAATCAGAAAGATCACGATAGCTCTTGTGCCCACAACACTGAAAGGGAACAAATGGCTCTTTAATATTTCCATGCATACTGAAAGAAAAAAAAGAACGGTGATGAATAAAACAAAAAGAAGCGACAAGAAAGGGGCTGCAGTGGCGGCGGCGTCTTTGTGAGGCAGAGAGGAAATATGCGCCATGTCAAAAGCCGTCATCTTTTTATCTAATGGGCGCGGCGGCTGTAATGCATCCATGTGGCCCTCACTTTAATAATTGAACAGACATCAGGGCGGCACCTGCTGGGAGCCCAAATCATCGTCGCAGCTTTGAACAAACCGCTGTGACATTACGGCATCAGGCATGGCAACGCAGCGCCGAAAAACACAGACAGAGGGGAAGGGGAGAAGGGAAAAAAAAGGATGCATTCGAGGCGGTGAACATGGCCCGGGGCTACAGAGTAATGAGCACATCTCCGTGGAGGCTTCACAGATTCACTATTTGAAAATTGTTTCTTGTCTTAATAAATCCTAAATGTGTAATTTACTGGTGAAAGAGGAACAACAAAGCAGCTGACATTCCTCCCGCGCTCTCTTTCCCTCTGCAAAATCACACCGTCGTCAGGTGGAGACGCGGCACCCTCAGATCTCCCCTCCTCCTCCTCCTTATGTTCCCCCAAATTGCAAAGTCATTGAAATTCCTCGTCTGCCTTTGCAGGAATTATAAAACCTTCTGAATCAATTACAACATCAATCGGGCTGAAATCTGCGGCCGATGAATATGTATAAAAGTACACACACATGCGGCTAATTAAACAAGGCCGTCAGAAATCACTTCAGACAGGTCGTGCAAACGCACAGTGAGCATACATTAAGCAGCAGGAAGTTCAGGCTAAGAGACAGCTGATGCAGGAACTGAATGCTGAATGAATGTATATGCTAATTCTGTCCACTCCAAACAAGTTTGAATGCTTTTTACTTTATCACACAGAAATTAAGCTCAAAATGTGATTTGAGTTCTTAAACAGGGATGGATGCTTTTCCTCTTTTTTGGGCTTTAAGGCCTTGGAGCAGTGTGTAGGGTTTCAACCTGAGGGTTGCCAGATAAGCGCGAAAGAAGTAACTGTGTATTTTGAAGACGTTCATCATGAACATGAACCAAAACCACAAACGCTGGACAGTCAGTCGGATGAACAGTGGTGGCAGAAAGGCTGAAACTAGCTGGCTCTTCAAGGTGGGAATTTCACACCATTATTCCACCTTGCTGTTGTGTATAAAAGGTACAATTGCGGGATGGGGGGGCAGAGTTGTCTCGCTTTTAAGCCACGAGCAAAGGTAGTAACAGCGCCGAAACGACACCTGTAAAAAAGGGACAGCCAGCAGGTCCGGATCATCAACGGCACAAGTGTGATGTTTTGACGACATGTTATGTGTGCAACCGACAGTAGATTTAATAAGTAGCTGTTAGCAGTTAGCAGCTAACTCAAACAAGAAGAAGAGCAACTGAAAACTGTCCAGGAGCTCCTCACCCTCCGAGCCAACACATTCTCACTCTGACCTTGTCACATATAGACGTTTGGTCATGGACTTTCCACGTCCACATATGACGTCCAAGGTACCCTGGGTGTGTTGGTCGTTGACGTTTTGGGATGCCGTGTCAGCTTGTTACATGCATTGTATTCTTTCAAAATAAACACACTACGTTGGTAAACACTGCAAATTTATGTTGCTTCCCTTCAAACAACAAACGCACGTGGTTAAGTTTAGGACAAAAGAACAGGGTTTGGCTTTAGAGTCTTACAGAGGATGAACAGGGCAAACTCCCAGGTGCAAGTCGGTAGTTGTTGTTCATTGTAGTCCCGCTGTGTTTCCCCCTGACGCCACCAGGTGCTGTTCAAAAATAACGCCAACTAACCTCGCATCATGGTAGTCTCTATATACAGACTCTGCATTCACTGAATGTAGAGTGTGTAGGCAAACCCCGGAGATCTTGCCTCCGGAAGAAGAGCAGAAGAGTCCTGGTTTCCGGTTGTAGGCTGTTTGTAGTCCGCGTCATATTGACCAACCACGTTTGAGCCGGCTGCAGTTGTTGCCAGGTTAAACGCTCCGTGCGGTGAACTAACAAGGCGGAACATAATTGGCATCAATCAGCAATGGTTCAGCTTATTTACTTATATATAAACGGAAGTCGGAGTGTCTTTATAGCGCAATCTCTGCGTTAAAAGGGCGAGAGTCCTGCATTGGATCGGGTACCCATAAGCAGTAGTGATCCTAGACTAATTAATAACGCCATGAACATGATAGGAGTTTTAAGGTGGTTGTTAGCCGCCAATATCAATGAACATCTCGGGGCCCTTTTTCCAATTTCATTTTAGAGCGGAGGGAAACATTTGCTGGGTTTGCCTCTCCAGGTGTGCCCTCACCTGTTGGTATCTGACAAGTGACCCACAAAAAATTTGATTTCAGGTACGTTCTGGGTGAAACAAAGAATGAGAAAAGCAAAAAAAACATTCATTTAAACTGTCTTTCCTGAATTACCTTCATTTTAAAATATAATATCTTCGTGTCACATGTATAAAAAGTCCCGAAATGATCACTTTAAACGTGCTACCAAACCAAATTATTTCAACAGTGCATGGTTATCATAGGATTTACAGCTTCGGGTCAGGCCATGGATCTTGTGTCGACGGGTCGGGTCAGGCTGCAGAACTAATTGGTCATATGTGCCAGACAGAAGAAGACTGTGACTCTGCATCCCGGATTCCTCACGAGGCCCCAACAGAAAGACATTCACGTCACAATTTGTCTTCTTTCGCCTGTTTGACAAAGTCTGTAATACGCTTTGTGACACGGCAGTCGTTCACATTACTGAACACACAAGTCTGTCCTGCACTCTTCTACCTTTGACTGCAAACTGACGAGCTGGAGTTCAACATCCGACACGTCTCTGGACACCATGATTGCCTAATTTGACAAGATGACAATCTGGAAAGACATAAATGTCAGGCTGTCTGATTCGGGCATAAAATTACCTTAAACATTAAGTTAACTATATATTTACACATGCAGAGAGTGCGTTTAAGTACTGAGTGCAGCTCTTTTTTCAACTTTGTTCAACAAAAGTTTTGCATCACGTTGATGTTCCTTAAAAACATGTACTATGTCACAGATTTTCTGCAGAGGAGTCCACGAGCAGCTCCTCTCTGCACGTCGGCGTCTAACTCTTCCCTGCCCCCCACCCCCGCGCTCCGATAAGAGAGCTCGGTCGATCATTAAGTTGAACGTTAGCTCCGCTGTCTCGTGCCTAAGGGTGCTAAAGCACAGAGATCTCTTTAGTTTCCCCATTAGGAAATTTGTGAAGTGAAAATTAAGCTCCTTCACGCCACCGTGCCAAGATGTTCACTGCACAACTTTACATACAGAGTGGAGGAAGTGTTTAAAGGGACAGTTCACCCTAAAACCACAAATACATATTGTTCCTCTCACCTGTGGTGCTGTTTATTAGACTAGATTGTTTTGTCGAGTGTTAGAGATATCGGCCATAGAGATTTTTAAATTCTTGTATTTCATCTTTAAAGGTCCAGTGTGTAGGATTCACGGGGCAGAGATGGAATTTTAATAACAAGCATGTTTTCTTTCGTGTATAATCAACAGAAAATAAGAATTTCTGACTTTACAATGAGCCATTTATACCTACATATAGAGCGTGTTCTTGTTTATAGAGTCTGTAATATTGTACCACCATGTTTCTACAGCAGCCCTGAACAGACAAACCAACCACTGGCTCCAGATAGGGACATTCATGTTTCCGCATCGTCCACCGTAGTTAGCAGCCGCTCCGCGACAAGCCAAACAGCATTGGAAAAACACTGACTTTTAACAGGAACTGCTTTATTCATTGTTGTAACTAGTTGTAATCATCTGGTTTGTTTGTTTCGGAGAGGAAGAGACCTCTATGGATAATTCGGCTCCCATTTAAAACCTCCTGAACGTCTGGGTCTTGAGTTATCAGACGAAAAATGTGAGCGCACATTAGCGTGTGTAAAATGAGCCACTGGTCTTCGGCATGCCAAACATCGTTGAAGAAACACTAATTTTTAGTGTGAAACTGCTTTATTCAGTGTTTTTACCTGTTTAAATCATCTGGTCTGTTTATTTTGGAGAGGACGAGACCTCTGTGGATAATTCGGCTCATGGTAAAAACCTCCTGAACATCTGGAACTTAAGTTATCAGAGGAAAAAAGTGAGCACACTTCAGCAGGTGCTGGACCAGCAGCCTGTCTGTGACGAGCTTAACAGTGTCAACAAACACTGATTTGTAACGTGAAACTGCTTTATTCATTGTTTTTATCACCAGGGACCGGTTGCACAAAACACCTTAAGGTTTCTCCTTAAGTATGACACTCAAGGCTTAATGTCTCCTTAGCTGAGGGACACAGCTGCACAGAAACCCTTAAAAGGTTTCCTTACTTGCACTCCACCCCCATTCTGTAGCAAAAACGCCTAAAATGACATACCCAAATTAAAATGACTGTAGCTTCTGAACCGCTCTGACTACATTCATGCATGAGGTCTTGCCAGAAAGAAAACTCCCTAAGTTTCTTGTGAAAGTGTCAGAAACACTCTAGGTGATACAGAGACAGAGTAATGGGCCTCTGAAATCAATAAAAAGTTGAAGATTTTGCCTAAAATAAAATAAAAAATGTGTTTCAGGATGAATAACTGTCTGTGTCTTCATCTGAGCAGGTAAATGACACTGTGGGGCTGTAGGCACACTATCAATGAACACTTGTTTCAAATTTGAAGAAGACTGCTCAAAGTATGACCATTCTACAGTGTTTTTACCATGAAAAGATCCAGGCGGAGCTCCAAATGACAAGTCAGTCACTCTGCTTCAAAACAGTACTGTCAGTGATCAAACAACACTCAGCCAGCTTCAAACATTGTACCTTATTGAAATCAGGTGTGGTTATGATAGCTGATGTTGTTTATGACACAGAAACACCATAAAATATCACCAAATAAAGCCATATGAAACGTGAAAGTTGTGATCCCACTTTCCAGACGGTATATCTCAGCCAAAAATAGTGGAAGAAGCGATTTTGGACTTTGTGTGTTTAGGCTGCTCTGGTGTGAAATCCATAATAAATAAAAGAAAAACAATATTATTTTTGAAAAGTCGAGAGCTTCCTGAATCCGGCAATACCAAACATCACATGGTTTGATGACATAGTGCGCCTGGGAGATACCATTTAACAGAGGAGGAGGGGAGCGAGGACGTCGGCGTCCTGGCGGAGTTAGAGAGGTTAAGGAAAAACTAATTCACCGCGTTGAAGGAGATTTTACAGATTGTTTGTTTGGACCCACGCTTGTGACGCCTGTTATCGTCTCACAGATTTGGTTCACAGTTAGAAAGTGACAAAATGGCCGAAGAAAAGACGACAAGAAAAACGTATTGGTAAGGGGAGGAAACGATTTAACTGCTGGGGGAACACAATCATAGAAAGCACAAACTACAAAGTAAATTTGATCCTCAAATACCAAGAAACAGCTGTAGGAAGAAACTGAAACAAATATTAATTCAGTCAAATCCAAAGTGTATCCATCGGTTTCTCCTGGTCGCAGAACACTCCTAAAGTACAAGACCAAGGCAAGGAGACGACCATAAATACTTAAGTGAGCATTTTAAGGAAACCTTAAGGAGGAGGCTTAAGGTTGTTTCGTGCAACCGGTTTTATTTTGAGGAAACCATAACTAGGACTTCAGGAAAATCTTAACTTAAGGTGTTTTGTGCAACCAGCCTCTAGGTCTGTCGGTCGCCACTAGATGCCGCCACATCCTACGCACTGTTCCTTTAAGAGATGTGGTCAAGACAGCAGCTCAAAAGCTCCAGAAGGCCAGTAAGTGGAGCTTTAAGACACACAACATCGAACACAACTCAGGTCATCCAGCAGTGGCAGACACTGATGATACTGTTGCAGATAACTTGATGCCAAGAAGTGAATCTACACTTGCTGTTTCAGACCGATAAAAAAAACGTTTCCTCACATACTTTAGTCTTGTTCTCCTTCTGGATAAGAGCCTCCAACGCCTGAAAATATTCACGTCAGATAAAAATCATCTCACTTTATTCCCCCGTCTCCGTTTCACTTGACACAAAGTTACCCGAGCATCTCGACAGAGGAGGAGTTTTATGATTTTAATTTTTTGTTTTCGTGTTCTGCTCCTCGGCCAGTTGTCCCCGGGCCGTTGCTGTCTCTGCCCATGTCTCCCGTCCTGAGATGTGCTGCTCACAGAGCTGAGGGAAGGGAGAAGGGGGAAGGAGAGCCCAGCCAAGAGGCCCCGGGGCCGTGGCCCTCCCTGGACCCCCAACCCCGGGTCACTGAGCACCTCGGGTCAGCCGGTCCCGCTCAGCCTCCTTGTGGGGGAATCGCCCGGCTACCGGATTGAGGAGGAGGAGGAAGGAGGGAGGAGGAGGAGGCTCCCCCCGGTGTCTTGTGTAATCAACATTTAGAGAACAGCTGGGAGGAGGAGTGTGTGTGTGTGTTTGTTGTGTACATGTGTGTTTTCTCACATGCGGATATATTTGATCTGTCGTATGTGTGTTTTTGTTTCGTGTGTGCTTATTTAAACGGCTACTGCAGCATTAACAAGTGTAGATGTGAGCCTGTGAACTGCATCATTATGTGTGTGTGTGTGTGTGTGTGTGTGTGTGTGGTCGGTGTGTATTCCCCGCTGGCCCTCAGTGCTCAGAGCGGGTTCAGTGTCGGGGTCTTTGCCTGCAAATAAAACTCGTCCTCTGGGTGCCAACATGCTCGTCTTTGGGTAGAACTGTCAGAGCGAGGAATTTCACATTTGCAGGAGGAAGAAACGAACAAGACGGACGATGATATTTACACTTTCAAAGTATCAAAGAATAAGTGAAAATTACAGCAGCGAAAAACTAAAATGATCCTTTAATTACATTTAATTTTATTTTAAAGTGAATCATCTCCATTTGTTTGAAATCTATTAAAGAAGCATACAAAGTTTTGGCCCTGCTGAGGTCACATCTTTCATTTAAAGGCTAATTCTCATAGTTTTTAAGAATGACTGAACATGAATGAACACTAATAGATATGTTGAAATATGTGCAGAATCTTACTTAAAGAATCAAGTCTTTACACCAAGCAGAAACAACACTTTTCAGCCCCTAACTTTGGTCTTTAGGGGATTAAATTGTCTTATTTTTCCTCTTAGAGTGACTGATTCTGTGCACAAGTGTGAAATAATGAATTTATGGTCGAGCAAACTCTGTGTAGATCATGTGTACTTTGTATTGCAAACAATTTTGCAATGCATGCTGCAGAAGTTCAGATTTTTGGATGTATTTTATTCCTACGCTATGGCAGCTATCGATTTCCATTCATGAGCACACAGTAGGAAATAATTATGAAGATACTTGTAACTTATCTTTGTCATTGCATTTTTATTGAGCTTAAATTCAGACCCATTTTTAACTTTCAGGAGTCTGTGAAAAAGCTTTGTATTGTGCAAAGACTGATAAAAATCAGTGGACATGTGAAAAGGTGAAAAAAAATAAAAAATAAAATCTGAAACAAAGCAAAACCGCCTGAAAAACAGGAAGCAGTTGAGTCAAGTAAGCCTGAACTTTTGGCCCTCTATGTTATTATATATGTTGGGATTATGTTAGGATGCACTGAAACTTTAAGTTTCAATGCTGTGTTTAACATATGGTTATGTTTAGGCACAAAAAACACATGGTTATAGTAAGGAAGAGACCGTGTTTTGGGTACTCACAATTAGTGACACAAAAGCAGCTGGAAACGCAGCAATGGGTTGCTAAAAAACATCCACATCTGATGAAACAAAGGCTGCTGGAAATGCAGCCATCAGTTGCTAAAAAACACCCGTATTTGGTGGCACAAACACCACTGAAAGCACAGCCACAGGCTGCTAAAAAACACTCATGTTCTGTGGCACAAACGCTACTGGAAATGTAGCCACAGGTCACTTAAAGAACCCATATTCGGTGGCACAAGCACCACTGGAAATGCAGCCACAGGTCACTAAAAAACACCCATGTTCAGTGGCACAAACAACACTGGAAATGCAGCCATCAGTCGCTAAAAACACCCATATATGGTGGCACAAACACCGCCGAAAACACAGTCACAGGTTGCTAAAAAAGCCCACTCATGTTCTGTGGCACAAGCACCGCTAGAATTGCAGCCACAGGTTGCTAAAAAACACTCATGTTCTGTGGCACAAACGCTACTGGAAATGCAGCCACAGGTCACTAAAAAACACTCATGTTCAGTGGCACAAACGCTACTGGAAATGCAGCCATCAGTCACTAAAAAACACCCATGTCCTCTGGCAAACACTGCTTGAAATGCAATAACTGGTCACTAAAAGAACCCATGTTCTGTGGCACAAACGCTGCCAAAATGCAGCTACAGGATGCTAAAAAACCAACCATTTTCAATGGCAAACACTGCTGGAAATGCAGCCACAGGTCCCTTAAAGAATCCATGTTTGGTGGCACAAACACAGCTAGAAATGCAGCCACAGGTCACTAAAAAAACAAACATATTTGGTGGCACCGACCCCACAGGAAATGCGAACATTGTTGCTAAAACACACTCATGTTCTGCGGCACAAAATCCGCTGGAAACACAGTGGTAGGTCATGAAAAACAACCACGTTAGGTGATATCAATGCCACTGAAAATATAGCCACAGGTTGCTTAAAAACACCCATGTTCACTGGAAATGCAGCAACAGGTCGATAAAACACTCTCACATTCGGTGGTCTGCAGCCGTCTCGTCTAGATGTCATGACATGTGCCATCCTCTCCACCTCCAGGTGACAGCCAGCTCATAGACTACGTCATTTTAGAAACACTGATATGATCCATATGATGTATGATTACAATGAATATAGTAGTTTGGATGAGGCCCAGCTCGAATGTAAAGTGGCCAAGATTTGTGATAAGGGTGAGTACAGAGAAGAAAATATTATAATCAGCTGGCTCAAAGTGTTAAAATAAAGAACAATATGTCTGTTGAGCACGTGACAGCAGAGCACAGAGTCCTTGTTCTGTTTCTCTCCCGGATATAAAAACGAAGACAGAGCCAGTTAACATTTTGCCATATGCATTGTTTGTTTTGGATCTATAAATACTGCATTCGCCTCGGGTACAGCGCTAATGCAACAGATAGCTCTGTGTCGCACAACATTCGAGTCGACCATCTGACTAATTACAGCAGCGTACGATCAAATCAGGCTCCAGAGAACCTGTGAAGACCCTGAACGTGGCCGTCCGGTCAGGAAGAGGAAGCAGCCTCATTGTTGCTGCCAGAAATAATAATTTCAATAATTTTCTATAATTTTCAGCATCTAAACAGAGCAAACCAAGTCAGGAGACAAAGCAGGGGCCCGCCAAGCTCCGCCCACACCTCCCCCAGAACACACTCACACACACGCCGAGGCCTCCGAGAGCCTCCCCACGGAAAGCCTGCCATCTAAAAACAGCCTCTGCAGCTGGCGGCCGCAGCGAGAGGCGTGCTTTCAGCGCTCGCACCCGCAGTCGCAGTTTACTCCCGCTAAATGTATGGAATCAGGCTCTCGCTAAAAACTACAATTACAGGTGATATACAGATTGAAATCATAGGGGCCGCTTTTTTGTTGAGGAAAATTGTCCTAATGAGCGGTTTGGCGATTCGTGGGGTGGAAGGGAGGGAAGGGTTGGTGCTGGTGCTGGAGGAGACTGTGAAAGTCTTTTCTCTTCAAGTGTGTGTGTGTGTGTGTGTGTGTGTGTGTGTGTGTTGGGGAGGTGTTGGGGAGGGGGGAGGGCATAAACAGCTGCACCTGCTGCTGCGGCGTGCACTGCCACAGTTAATGATATCGGATGATATCATTAGGCAAAGTGCTCATAAACAGATGTTGGAGGCGCTGCCTAAACAGTGTCAGCTGAGCCGGTTTGCATTTCTGCGAACATATTATTTATATAGGGCATTTAAGTTTGTTATGTTAATAACCCCTCTGTTAGCATGCAGGATGTGGCACAGGAAGAATTAAACTGCACTGCAGCACAGAGTCAAACTGCACCTCCGAGCCGCGGTGAAACCTCTGAGGCTGATCAGAGGTGTGAGGAGCTGACAGGAGCTCAGCTCAGATCAGACTCAGCACAGCAGGCTGGAGACACAAGGGCAACACGGCTGAGTCTGATCAAACATCAGTTCTCAGCTAAACCATTAAACGACCCTGACTTCAAATCAAAATGCAATCAGACATCATTCTATAAATACACCTTATTTCTAATCATATCTTAGACCCGATGAAAAATCATGTCCTGCAGGTTTGGAAGTGTGTTTCCCCTTAAGGTTAAGGTAAGTTGAGCTGCTCACTTTAAGAGTAATTTAAGGGCATATTTATTTTGTGGTGAAAATCAAGCAAGTCGAGTCCCTGCTGTAAGTCAAGCAAGTCAAAAGTCATATGGCACACACACACACACACACACACTAATAATGAAGTTATATTGGGACAGCAGGCGGGAACAGTTGTAACCTCTCCAAGCTAACGGCTAATGTAGCCACCTGCCCATTGTTTTAACAGACTTAGTCTCCAGATAAACAAACTTAAAACGTTAGGCTGGCCAGTGATGAGACAGGGCAGATGCAGCTCAGCCGTGTATCAGCTCAGAACAAATCTTTTGAACGATTTTTTTTTTTTGGAATGAATCTTTTGAACGAATTTTTTGAACAAATCTTTTAAACAAATTTTTCTGAACAGATTTTTTAAACAATTTTTTTTTGAACAAATCTTTTAAACGAATTTTGTGAACAAATCTTTTAAACAGATTTTTTGAACAAATCTTTCAAATGAATTTTTTGAACAAATCTTTGAAACAAATTTTTCTGAACAAATTTTTTAAACAATTTTTTTTGAACAAATCTTTTAAACGAATTTTGTGAACAAATCTTTTAAACAGATTTTTTGAACAAATCTTTCAAATGAATTTTTTTAACAAATCTTTGAAACAATTTTTTTTTGAACAAATCTTTTAAACAGATTTTGTGAACAAATCTTTCAAATGAATTTTTTTAACAAATCTTTGAAACAATTTTTTTTTTGAACAAATCTTTTAAACAGATTTTGTGAACAAATCTTTTAAACAGATTTTTTGAACAAATCTTTCAAATGAATTTTTTGAACAAATCTTTGAAACAAATTTTTCTGAACAAATTTTTTAAACAATTTTTTTTGAACAAATCTTTTAAACGAATTTTGTGAACAAATCTTTTAAACAGATTTTGTGAACAAATCTTTCAAATGAATTTTTTTAACAAATCTTTGAAACGAATTTTTTTTTAACAAATCTTTTAAACAGATTTTTTGAACAAATCTTTCAAACAAATTTTTTTTAACAAATCTTTTAAACAGATTTTTTGAACGAATCTTTTTAATAACTGATTCGAGTGATTCAGTAACATCTAAAGAACTGCTTTGCCTATCACTAGTGTCGCTGGTTGCAAAGCACGTTCAATACTGAATGAGTTATTGTAAACTTAACTGACATGTATCACGCAGATAGAACTGAATAAAAGCACAGGGTGAAGCTCATGATGCGGCTGAACACACCGCCACTCCTCCGAGGAGAGCAGCAGGCAAGAGGAAGTGATAGTGTGGGCCCAAATATCAGCCAGCGAGTCCTCCTCTGCTGCGATTTATATGTTATTATATTTTAAAACACAAAATATAATGTCTCAATATCGAGAAAAATACTCATTTTAGATTAAAAAAAAAAAAAACGTCAAGTCATCTGTCTCAAGTCAGATGGTTTGGAAGTTTGCATCCCACCAGTTTAAGGTAAGTCTAGCTGCTCACTTTAAGAATAATTTAGGGGCATATTTTTCAGTTAAAGGTGCAAAGCCTCATGGGTAAAAAGTAGGTAAGTCACAAGTCCCTGCTCAAAACAGTTGTACTAGCTTACAAGTGTTCCAGTCTGCCGATACACGCTGAAGGAAGAAGAAGAACGCCTGCTGCAGTGACAGCTCCACCTTGACTCGACAAAAATACAAGTGTCGAATATTTAGTTAAGGGACTGTACGTTACTTATGAGAGGGGAGGGGGTGGTGCAAAAAGGGGCAAGCACTTAAAATAAGGGAGTTCTGTTTTTTATTTGGCTTAAGGGAAGGGCATTTAACACTAAATGGTTGTATTTTGTATTTATTTAAATACCCTCAGAACCCCAAAATGTGAAGGAGGCTTTGAGAGGAATGTTTTCTGTAAAAAAGTACACTCCCTAACTCTTTGCAATGGGAGCACCATGTATTAAGACTCTGCTACAAATGTCACCAGCACGACGAGGCGCTGATGGTGTACTCTGCGCTAAACGCTGCACATTTGGCTTTTGTTTCTGGTTGCTAAAGGTTGAAAAATGTTCAATTTTTGGGTCAAACCAAACTGTGCACCATCTTTGAAACCACTTATTTCATTTAAATGTTCTCGAGTGCTTAAGATAGGAGATTCAGCTGCGCCACTGAAATGTAAATTTTGGTATTTTAACTGTTTTAAAAATCAAAGACAATAACTTGGAAACAATCTGAAACGTATGTTCATGTTTAAGTCGAAAAAATGAGCCCGAGACGAGTTGAAATTACATTTCCAAGACCTGAATAGACGATAAACTGAACCTGCAGGAGCTCTGACTCCTTCAACTACCAAATACTTTCACATAAAGAACAGTAACAGAACATAAAACACTGACAGAGACTAGGAGGAGAGAAGTCGTACAGTTAAGTCAAGTAAACATCCAACTCAGCTCCACTTACTGAAACATCTGGTGAGTGGTCGAACCTCCGGAAGCATCGCTGTGACAGGTAGGCTGGATATCTGCAGACAGATGTATCTGTGACAACACAACAACAAGACAAACTGTTGGACACTCAAAAAACAGCCCCTGTGGAACAACCCTGGCTCTATGTGTTCCTTGCTTCAGTCCAGAGAACGTGAACCTTTTAACTCTGGCGCTGTCTGTCTGTAGAATGTGGCATCATGGATCCATCCTGCCTTGTATCAACGCTTCAAGCTGCTGCTGGTGGTGGTGTAATGGTGTGGGGGAAATTTTCTTAGTACCAACTGAGCATGGTTTAAACACCACAGCCTACCTGAGTATTGTTGCTGAGCGTGTCCATCCCTTTATGACCACAGTGTACCCATCTTCTGATGGCTACTACCAGCATGGATGTGCAGCCGACAAATCTGCAGCAACTGTGTGATGTCATCATGTCAATATGGACTAAAATCTCTGAGGAATGTTTCCAGCACCTTGTTGAATCTGTGACACCAAGAATTTAAAAGGGGGTCCCACCTGGTACTAGCAAGGTGTACCTAATAAAGTGAAATTCATAACTTATGTTGTCAAATGTGTAGCCTAGACCTTTAATAATATGGAAAATTATAACAACTAGTCCATACCCATTGAGTACAGCATACCATACCATGACTTAGTCATACCAAACATCAGAAACAACACCAACATTGGTCCACAGGGGGAGCCACAGTGATCGGTCGCATTTTAGCCATTTTGAAGCATTTTTCTGTTGTTATAGCGCCACCCAGTTGCCAATTAGAGTTAAATTTCTCCAGTCACCTTGAGGCGTCCTGTTCTACATATCTACCAAGTTTAGTAAAAATCCATATGGCGGTTAGGCCTAGATAAGAAATGAGCTCTCTAGCGCCCCCATTTTGTTTGATGGGGTCAATAATGGAGGGGTCCCCTCAGATTATGTGTGGTCATATGCCTACAAAGTTGCGTGGTGATGGGTGAAACCCTTGAGATGTTATACACCTTTATGTGATGAGCCACGCCCTCCGCAATATTCATTGCCTTACAGAAGCTCAGTTTTAGGAAGTTTTCCAACTTTTGCCAAGAGGGAACTTTAGATATTGGTCCCTAGATTATGTTCACCCAGTTTCATGCAGATCGCTCAAACTTCCTAGGAAGAGATCCATTTGAAGTGTTTTTCAAAAAATTCAAAATGGTGGAAAATCTATATAAGCGGAAGTTATGGGTTCTTGAGGCAAATGTGTTCCTCATGAGGAGAGGCATCTCTGTGCAAAGTTTCATGTCTCTACGACATACGGGGCATGAGATATGCCCATTCAAAGTTTGACATTTCAATGGGTTGCTATAGCGCCCCCCTTTGGCCAACTGATGTAATATTGCTTCATTGGCATCCTCCCATGACCCTCTACCACTGTGCCAAATTTCACCAAAGAGCATGGATACCAAGAGGCGAAGCTCAATAGAACGCCCCATAGCAACAGACTCGCCCATGGTTTCATCCTACTGCCGCCATTTTGGACTGTCAGCAGACCCGCTTGCATACAAAGACACACAGACAAACTGAAGCATATCGCTATTAATTATGCTTACAATGCTACTCACCTCGTGATAGCTTGGTCACAGCTGTTTTTCACGTTTTTGTAAAGCAAAATATAGACTTTAAAAAACAACAAAACGAAGAAAAACGGCCTAGATGGCATCTCTACATATTACAGCCACTTATGAGAAGATTAATTTAGTTACTCCTTCAAAATCACCCCATAAGCCAATCTACCAAAAAATTAAAAAAAAAAAAAAAAAAATCAATATTTTAACTAGAAACACATTAATGGCGATGTAACATAGTCAGGAATAAAGATTTATTTACAGTTTGTACAGTAAAGGGACAGTAATAATAATAATAATATATATTCATTTATATTTATTCATCTTGCATGTTGTCTGGGCGCAACAGTCCAAAATGGTGGCAGCGCCCCTACTGGCTGTTGGCAAAAATTCAACGGAGCTTCACCTCTTGGTATCCATGCTCTTTGATTTCACATGGATTGACCAAGTCAGTGAGGAGAAAAACGTGGAACAGACACACACAGAGTTTTCCTCATTATATAGTCAGATTAATTAAACACCTTCTATCTGAAGATTGTTCCTATGTTTACACTCTCCAGGTTTCCTTCTCATTGACCAGTCTGTCTCTCAGACTGTGTGTACAGGTGTGTTAACGAGGCTCAGCTGCTGCTTGTTTACCTGCCCTCCCTCCCTCACTCCCTCACTCCAACCATGCAGGATATTGATTTGGGTTTAAGTTCAGAGTTTGGGAAATGCACTCACCTGGAGTGTGTCTGGTGCAGCCAAACTGCAGGAAGCACCTGTGGGAGTCCAATCCACCCAAACAGCAGCATGTCCACATGTTGATCCACACTTCATTCAGACCTCTGTGATTGAGCTGCTGCCACGCCCACTGCGAATGCCTCACTACTTCCTTCTTCTTCTTCTTCTGCAGGTGGCAACATTCGAGGTGCGCTACTGCCACCTTCTGCTTTGGAGGATGGACAACTCCTACCCCTCAATCAAAGAGGAAGCTGCTGCATGTCCCACTGCACACCAGCTGATGTTGCCTTGAACAGAGCCAGATCAACATATCAGTCATCATGTCATTATCAACAATAAAGGTTGCTGCAGCCACTTTATTAGGTACACCTTGCTGGTACCAGGTGGGACCCCCTTTTAAATTCGTGGTGTCACAGATTCAACAAGGTGCTGGAAACATTCCTCAGAGATTTAAGTCCATATTGACCCAAAGGTGCTCTACTGGACTGAGATCTGGTGACTGTGGAGGCCACTGGAGTACAGTGAACTCACTGTCAAGTTGGATGTAGCCCATCTGCTTCAAGGTTGGACAAGGTGTTGTTGCTTCAGAGATGCTCTTCTGCACACCTTGGTTGGAACCAATGCTTATTTGACTTCCTGTTGCCTTTCTATCGTCTTGAACCAGTCTGGCCGTTCTCCTCTGACCTCTGACCTCTGGCATCAACAAGGCATTCTGGCTCACTGGATATTTTCTCGAGAAGGTTGTGCGTTAAAATCCCAGTAGATCAGCCGTTTCTGGCGCCAACAAGCATGCTACGTTCAGAGTCACTTAAATCACCTTTCTTTGAACTTCAGCAGGTCGTCGTCACCATGTCTACATGTCTGAATGCATTGAGTTGCTGCCACGTGATTGGCTGAGTAGCTGAACAGGTGTACCTAAGTTGCCAGTGAATGATATCAGTATTGCAACTTTTTACTTCCTGATATCAGTATCGGCCCCCAAAATCCAATATCAGTCGGGCTCTACTTTAAAGTTCAGTTTTACGAAACTCCTTGTGAGGCTTTTACTATGAAGGATCGACAGGAAGTGTTGACTTTGAAACATATTATTTGGGAAGTGTTAAGGGAAATTTTAAGTGTTTTTGTAAGTAAAGTGAGGAAATCACTCACTTGAAAATGGGCATTTTTCTTGCCTGATGTCAGTTTTGATTTAAAATTCGATGATGCACATTTAAATCATATACTGCAAGTAGATTTATTTTGAAAATACTGTACTGTAAAGAATATATTCCATCATGCCCTTACTGCACTTTAATTTTCGTGCTTAAATGGAACAAATCTGCGCTCTCTCTGCTCTCAGCTGGGGTTTCTTCTCTCCTACGGCTCCAAGTTTACGTGACAAAACTCTAGTTTGTTGCCCCAACAACAGGAAAATATATAAAAACAAACTCAAGCAGGAAGTAGCAGGAAAAAGCTGCACCAGGCTCAGCCCACCTTGGAGAAGCAGAGCATCAAGCCTCACTTTTAAACAGCACTCATACACGTGTTAACAGATTTATGTAAAAGGTTAACGTGCTTGTGTTATTCTGCTCAGGCGCTGCCATTTTACCCCCCCCCCCTCCTCCCCTCCTCCCCGCCTCCCTGGCTGAAAAAAAAAAAAAAAAAGGGGGAACAGGCGCCCATTTCCCTGCCACCATTATGCTCATTTGTCCTGTCAAGAGAATGACAGGCCGGTTGACTCTTCCCCAGATACGACCATTAGGTAACGCTCTGTCATCTGACAGCGAGGCATTCTGCCGCTCCCTAAAAACCCCCTAATTATTTCCTTCGCCAGAGACAGGCGGCGGCGGGTAGGTAATTTTTAACCTTTCACGTGCACCTGGGGAACCCTCCTCCGGGGAGCCAAGGTGCCTGTGTGGCATTCAGTCATCAAAACATGACCTTTTATGGCCGTTCGGAGAGCAGTTGGCACCGGGTGCCACGCGCCGGCTAATGCTAATGTTGATGACTAATTTATGCATCAGCCGACCGCATCTGCAGCAAGTTTAGGGTAGCAACAATGTGTGATAGAGCGGTGAGAGGGGAGAGGAAGGGAAGGGGAAGAGAGGAGGGAAGGGGGGGCATCACCGCAGAGCAAGCAGAGGTGAAAGGCATTTTGGGGGAAGGGGTGGGGCTTTTGAGACACCCGGTAGCCTGGCACGACAGGGAATTGAGGGGGCTAATTATGTTGCAGGGAATACATTCGGCGTGACCAGCGAGCCTTTTTAGAATTTGTCGAGCGCAATCTGACTAACGTGGCTGACCTTTACTTTTTTTTTTTAGCCCAAATTGCGGGAGACCAGAGAGCATGCAAGATGTGTGCATATTCTATGACCTAATTGCCTTTTTTCTTGTGTGGCTAAATGCTGCGCAGCACCTTTTTCTCCTCAACAACAACAACAACAACAACAAAAAAGGCCTGTGCATTTTAAAGCTTACAGTAGATGCAACAGCACATTTACAGTATGTTCACACTCACAGACGTTACCACTCGCTGTGGGCGGAGGCATGTTCAGCCAGATTGGCTTGTTAGATGAAGATGAGGAGCATCGCCTTCAGGAATACAGTTTAACCATTTGAAATATGTGACTTGCTCTTTCATTTCCAGCCACACTGACCCTGAGAGACGTCTTGAGTCGTATGTATTTCTAGAAACAAGAGACTCTACTCTTTGTGATGGTATCAGCAATAATTCCACACGTCAGTGAGCCATGACGTTGAGGAAAAGGCCTTTAAAGTTTGTGGTACGATGGCCAACTGGGAGCGCATGCCGAACTCCAGGAGCTGTCCCAGACACTTTTGTTTTGTTGCTAGCAAGGTACGAAAACAAGCACACCCAACGATACAGTGCAGGAAGACGAGAAAATATTGTATATGTCTGAGGAACTATGGTCCGTTTGACGAACAGAGTTCACCCTGGTGGCAATGGGCATCAAAATGACATCAGCAGTGTTTCTCCCACTGGTCTCATAGACTTTTGATGATATCATGGATTTTTAAATCCCCTTAAAACCTCCATGGATCAAAAATGCATAACATCAAGAGTCATAATCGACCTTGTTGGCAGCACGAGGTGTCGTGGTTTTTTTTTTTTTTTTTGCTGCAATACCGCAGGTGGCCACTGGGGAAATCTGGAAGGAAATCTGAGCCAGAGTCCTGTACGGGTCCATTTTTGAAAACCTGTAAAGCTCAGTACCAGAACTCATACGTTAACTGACATTAAGTCAAAGCCAGCACCCGTTATTAAAAGTCCCGCGATACACTCAGGCTTCAGTCCCTCACCTTAAGCTGGGTTCTTCGTTCCTGAATTACAAATCCAGCGAAGGAGACGTCTCTTTCACTGGATGGCAAAACCATTCAATCACTGCCAGGTTGGGAAACATTTTAGCATGCTCCTTCGTCCACCATAAAACCTCCAAAGGATCCTCCTTGGGTGTCTTGAACTTGATTTAGGCCCAATCCCAATAACCCCCCCCACCCACTACCCCTTGGCCCTCGAAATGAAGCAATCTTTCCCTAGGAATTGGGACACCACTCACTACGTCACCGCATCGGTTACGTTCACGCATACGTAACTATTTCAAACAGGAAGCTGCGAGCCATCTACAGCGGAGTCTCATTCATCCTACCGATCACGTTTGCCGTTACAAGGCAGCATAGTTATACTACCTGGCGTGTTATCGTAATGTGAAAAGTCCGACAAATTTGCAGAACAGGACAGATGACAGACGCCAGATAGTGCGAGCTAGCTAACAAGCGACCTGACGACGGTAGCGTTAGCTATGTATGAACTTTTTTTCCCCATCTCTTGCTCGGTGGTAGCCATGGCGACATCTACCCCTCGTTGGCAAGTCAGCATCTGAAATCCCTCGCTCCGAAGGGCTAGTTTCATACCCACTACCCCTCGTTATGCCCCCTACCCCTACACTAAGGGGGGGTATTGCGACGGACCCTTAGGCTTCCACCTCATTCTCGGACTGCACAGTTGCACCGCTGGAGTCCTCAACGTTGGTGACCAATGTGGCAACGGGGTCAAAGGTTCAACTTGTGTCATTGACTTCCAAATTAAAAGAAAAGGTGGCACGGTGGTGCAGCAGTTGAATCACAGTTAGAGGGTTTCTGGTTCGAACCCTGGGGTGGGGGAGTTTGCATGTTCTCCTCGTGTCAGGGTGCTCCAGCTTCCTCCCACAGTCCAAAGACATGCAGGTTAATTGGTGACTCTAAATTGTCCGTAGGTGATTTAATTTTGAAATTGATTGAATGTAATTTTCGCCATTGCAGATGGCGTGCGGTATGATAGTCAATCACGTATGGAGAGTCAACAGTAATTAAAATATGTTTATCTACATTTTTTGGACATGGTCTCTACATAGCCGTATAATTGATGACGTCTACACTTTGGCTATAGTTAGACGTCTACCAAAATTTCACTGACAGCCCAAATTCAGCCGTGATTTAGCCTAGACATCAGGTCTTCATGTAGACAGCCATTAGACATTTTTTAAACCAAAAAGTGCTTGCTGGGGTAGTAACGCCAAAACAACAAACATGTCTGCTTCACAAGGTGTTCTCTACGTCAGCGGCTACCTCAATAGCTTTCGCTCCTCGGCTTAAGCAATCACAGGTGGGTGTCTCACACAGGTCACAGTCAGACGGGCTTCACAGTATCTTAAAAAAACACAACTTCGCTGGGAGTGACACGTTCACTGACATTACGGAAAACTCAGTAACTGCCATATCAGACCTTTTTGCTGTAGCTGAACACATTCTCAACAGTGACAGAATCCATACAGTTCACATCAGGTTAATCTGTTTATTTTTTTAATGAAAGGAAAAATAAAAATATACAAAACCTTTATGATCATGTTTTTAATTTTATTCTCATGACCACACCAGAGAATATGGATGGGTGAGAAGCAGCGAACGCCTCCTGCACTGTCAGCCTGTCTGAGCGATGGCGACGGGGTGACAGAGACATTTATGTGGGAGCATAAAAAAAACAAAACACAGGCACAGCCTGGGGCTTTACAGTCAGCTGACAAGAACGCTGTATGTTTATAATCTTCCCCAAATTCCTGCAAGTCCATAAATTGTGATTATCCTGAAGTGTTTCATCAAGCAGACAAATGGAGGTGTTGGGCCGAGGACGAGATGAATTTCATGCAGCAGGAGGGAAACGAGGAGACGAGCGAACGCAGCTAATCGGATCAAAAGTAAGTGATGGTGCTATTCTGCTTGAAAAACATAATTTGTATGAATCAGGCCATGTGTGCAAACATGTCAGGCCTGCGCCGCGCTCTGCGTCTGTATACTCATTGTCAGCCAGAGAGAGATGCTGATGAACTCTTTGTTTGGACAAATCAGGGAAATTATCTTAGTTTGCCTGGTGATTTTTTATTTTTCTCCACCCTGCTCCGTCGCGTCGCGGAGAAAGGTCAGCGCCAAGTGTTTCCCTCGGAGCTACGCAATAAAACACAAGTAAACACAAAGCAAGACGGATTCAAGCCGCCGTGCGTTCGCGTGGCCATTAGTGATTTATACTGTGTTTCTAATCCCTTGCTCGGGCCGCCCTGCTGCCATTAAGCTTCCAAATTACATGTTCTATCAAGAGCAGCCGCTCTCACCTGAGTATTGGATTACTGAAATAAAATATGAATAATTAATACTGAGAAATAGGTTCCTGGCAACAGGAATGGCTGCAATTAAATAATGAGCATTATGTTTCGTGTGTTTTCTCCCTCCTTTCCTTTCTCTCCTCCTCCTCCTCCTCCTCCTCCTCCTCCTCCTGCTCCGGTGTCGTTTGATCTTCTCGGGTATCTCTACCAGGGGAGTCGGCGCATCCTCTTCTTCTTCTTCGTTGGTTCTTCCTTGGCTGGGTTGACTCCCCTGGCCACTGGGGCGAGAGACCTGCCTTCCGCCTGTGTTCTCCATTCTTCCTCCTCCTCTTCTTCTTCATCTTGTTTTTTTTCTTTAATAAGCTGCCGTTAAATAAATTAGAAAATACCCACCCAGGGGTGATCAGACGGCCACAAACCCTTGTCATCTGTCTCCCGGCGCTGCCAGGCAAAAGAGAGCAAGGGAGGGAAGGAGAAGAAGAAGAGGAGCACGGCCAGGATTTCTTCTTCTTCATCTTTTTTTTCTCCTTTCCCTGGCTTGGTATTCTGTCAGAGGTGAGAGGGAGAAAGAGAAGAAGAACGGGCTCGTTTTTGCCAGACAACCCAAGGCGATCCGCCATTTGCTGTAAAAAAAAAAAAAAAAAAAAAAAAAATTCCATACATCCATATTTATTTAATGCGGCGAGGGAATACATAAGGAGGAGAGGAAGGAAGGGAAGGAGACAGACAGAAAGAGAGGAGGAAAAAAAAACTTTGCTACATATGGAGTGCTTCTTACAACTAATCAGCAGACTGTTGGTGATTGGGGCCGCGGGCGCCAGGTTGGCTCAAACCAGAGTTAGCACAGTGCCCAGGTCTTTGCTGCAGGCTGCACAGGTTGGCCTCAACTCTGCTGGGGAGCAGATGGCGAGCCAAAGCTTGTAGTCACACTTACCTTCCCCACTAAATCCCTAATCCCTCCGTGGACGCTCCTCCAAGGCAGGTTTTTGGAGGCAGAAATAGGGGTTACAATCTGGACCGGCGCGGCGCCTGCCAAAACACTCACAACACAGAAATGCAAATTAACTTATTTGTGTTGTCCGCCGGCCAAGGCGCCGCTTCTTTTGCGAGTAATTAAGATACCTTGAAAAATATTTGTAAAAGATCAATAATTTGAAATGGACAAATAACAATGCAGAGAAAGAGACAGTGGAAGAATAAGCAAGGGGTGTGGACACTGTTTTGTTTTTTATTCCGTTTTCTGACACCCCTCCTCTCCATCTGCACACGCCGAACACTCCCTCTGTCACCTACAGATATGAGAAACCAGTCCCTCAGGTGCCGGCGACGTCAACCTTCTGAGGCGTTTGATTACGTCTAATAACTCGGCCATTACAGCCACTGAACCGGACTGGAAACAAGCAACTGGATGTTGAACACAAACAGCGTTTCTGTTGAATGTTCCTTTAAAGCCGGCAGCTTGAGGCCGCACAAAAAACAGAAAGAGAAGAAGAGGGAAAAAAAAGCAAGCGCCCCCTGAATCAGTAACTGTTAGAGGAGGCGTAGGAGCCTCGGTGACACCTTTCAGCTGTGCTTGTTGGCTGGTGCTTACGCTCGCACACACACACACACACACACACACACACACACACACTGTTATTAGCCTGGTGTCAGCAGCACTAAATGGGCTGCAGATGTTAATGCACTGTTTTAGATACAGTGGCAGGAAAAGGAGGCAGAGACGGACCCATTCAGACGCAGAATAACTAAATACACAGAGAGAAACACATTCATTAGTGAGGAGCACGCGGCGGATAATAATTCAGAGGTGATGCATTATAAACAGCGCTGTTTAAACACACTGGGTGTGTTTGAAATCTTCAGAAACAGACATTGTGTAGCTTTCAGTTCAGTTTATTAGCTCAGATCTGTGAGGTGAAACATTCAGAGTCAGAGAGGTCGGACATACGGACATGTGTCCCTCAGTGTGTCATCGAGTGTTGACCTTTATTTGTATTAAAATTAATATTGTAATGTAGTTTTCCAGGCTCTTACCTTGACAGGCCTCCTGCGCCTGAGTTACACTGATGTTTATTGTATTTTCAGTAAAACAGTAAGTGTTCTCTTCATGCGTTTCATGCTGGGCCTCAAGTCTCTGTATTTTGGCAACTGGTCAAGAGCACTGGTTTTGTTTCGGCTGCTGGGGGGCACATTAAACTAGGCGTTCGGGGGTACTCACGAAAAAAAAGAGCATCAAACTCCCTGCGTCCTGGTTTTTGTGCAATTTGTGATAAAAATATCTTTAATTTTGTCAAAATAAAAGTCCTCTGCTTCTGTCATGTATTGATTGGGAGTGGGGATCAAACTATTTCCTGCATTCTGGTTAAATTTTAGGCAAAATCTGCCTTTTAATGCAACAATGTGTGATTAAGAAAAATGCTTTAATTTCGTCAAAATAAAAGTCCTCTGCTACTGTCATATTTTTCATTGGCGAGGTGTGCAGTGGGAATGAAACAGAGGGTTTAGGGGTCCTCCCCCAGGAAATTCTAAGCATCTAATTGCATTAAGTCATGGTGTTAATATCTTAAATTCCATCAGAATTAAAGTCCTCTGCTATTGTCATGTTTTTATTGGGGTAATGGGGGGTTTAAAGGTTCAATTTTATGCATTTTGTGTCTTTTCTGCATCAATTTCTGACCAAAAAAAGTCTTTAATTCTGTCAAAATAAAAGTCCCCTGCTACTGTTGCGTTTTTATTGTTGTGAGGGGGTAAGGAGGCATGAAACGGGTGGTTTGGAGGTCCTCCCCTAGGAAGTTTGAGCATCTAACATTTATTTTTTTATGTACAAATTTGTCCTTTCTGTATTAATTTCTGATAGAAATGTCTTTAATTTTGTCAAAATAAAAGTCCTCTGCTACTATTGCGTTTTTATTGGTGAGGAGGCATGAAACGGGGGGTTTGGAGGTGCTCCCCTAGGAAGTTTGAGCATCTAACATTTAATTTTCTGCATTCAGGTGAAGTTTTATGCACAAATTTGTCCTTTCTGTATTAATTTATGATAAAAATGTCTATAATTTTGTCAAAATAAGAGCACTCTACTACTGTACGGTTTGGAGGTCCTCCCCCAGGAAATTTTGAGCATCAAACACTTACTTTCCTGCATTTAGGTGAATTTTTTGCACCAATTTGTGTCTTTTCTTCATCAATTTATGGTGTAGATGTTTTAAATTTCTTCAAAATAAAAGTCCTGGGGGGCATGAAACTGGGGGTTTGTAGGTCCTCCCCTAGAAAATTTTAAGCATCTATCACTTAATTTCCTGCATTCAGGTGAAGTTTTATGCACAAATTTGTCCTTTCTGTTTTAATTTATGGGAACAATGCCTTTAATGTTGTCAAAATAAAAGTCCTCCACTATTGTCGGGTTTTTATGGGGGGGGGGGGCATGAAATGGGAGGTCTGAAGGCCCTTCCCCAGGGAAATTTAAGCATCTAACACTTAATTTCCTGCATTCAGGTGAATTTTTATGCACTAATTTGTGCGTTTTCTGCATCAATTTATAATAAAAATGTCTCTAATTTCGTCAAAATAAAAGTCCTCTGCTACGGTCATGTTTTTATTGGGGGTGGGCATGAGACGAGGGGTTGGGAGGTCCTCCTCCAAGATATTTTGAGCATCTAATACCTAATTTCCTCCATTCAGGTGGATTGTTATGCACAAATCTGTCTTTTCTGTATTAATTCATGATAAAAAATGTATTTAATTTTGTCAAAATAAGAGCACTCCACTTCTGTCATATTTAACCAGGGGAGGGGAGGGCATAAAATTGGGGGTTTTAGGTCCTCCCCATGGAAATTTTGAGCATCAAACTCTTAATTTCCTGCATTCAGGTGAATTTTTATGCACCAATCTTTGTCTTTTCTGCATCAGTTTATGTTGTAAATGTCTTTAACTTCGTCAAAATAAAAGCCCTCTGCCACTGTCATGTTGTTATTCCTCCCTCAGGAAATGTCTTTTTTGTCTTTTGTACATCAATTTATAATAAAAAAAAGTCTTTAACTTTGTCAAAGAGTCCTCCACTACTGTCATGTCATGATTTTCAGCATCTAAAACTAAATTTCCTGCATTGTGGTGAATTTTTCTGCACCAATTTGTGTCTTTTCTGCATCAGTTCATGGTGATAGTGTCTTTAATTTTGTCAAAGTAATAGTCCTCCACAACCATCATGTTTAACTGGGGGGTGAGGGCATGAAACAGGGGTTCAGAGGTCCTCCCCCAAGAAATTTGGAGCATCAAATACTAAATTTCCTGCATTTAGGTGTATTTTTCTGCACCAATTTGTGCCCTTTCTGCATCAACTCATGGTGTCGATGTCTTTAATTTGAAATGGGAGGTTCAGAGGTCATCCCCCGGAAACTTTGAGCATTTAGCACCTAATATCCTGCATTCAGGTCGATTCTTACACAACTTTGTGTCTTTTCTGCGTCAATTTATGGCAAAAAATGTCTTTCATTTCATCTAAATAAGAGTCCTTCAAGAAATTTTGACCATCTAACATTTAATATCCTGCATTCTGTTGAAACTGTACACATTTTTGGTCTTTTCTGCACATTTTTTTATTTTTTTTTATAAAAATGTCTTTAATTTCATCAAAACAAAAGTCCTCTGCTATTGTCATGTTTTTATTTGGAGGGGCCAGGAAATGGGGGGGATTCAGGGTGAGCATCTAACACTTAATTTTCCTACATTCTTCTCTGCAAATTTTAGTTAAAAAATGTCTTTAATTCTGTCAAAATAAATGTCCTCTGCCTCTTGGGGTGGGGATGAGGGATTTGGCGGTCCTCCCCCAGGAAATTTTGAGTATCGAACGCTAATTTCCTGCATTCAGGTGAATTTTTTTGTACCGACTTGTGTCTGCATCAGGTGTATTTATGGTGTCAACGTCTTTAATTTCATCAAAATAAAAGTCCTCTGCTGCTGTCATGTTTAACTGGGGGTGTGGGTACGAAACAAGGGGTTTAATTTTGAGCATCATACACTAAATTTCCTGCATTCAGGTGAATTTTATGCACCAATTTGTGTCTTTTCTGCATCAATTCATGTTGTAAATGTCTTTAATTCTGTCAAAATAAAAGCCCTCTGCTACTGTCATGTCTTCAATGGGGTGGAGTGGGGGGAGAGGGCATGAAACAGTAGGTTTGGAGATCCTGCCCCAGGAGATTTTAAGCATTTAACAATTAATTTTCCTGCATCCTGCCAAAATTTTACAACTTTACTGTCTTTTCTGCATCGATTTTTGATCAATTAAATTCAATATTTATCCATACGGAAATTATCATGTCAGAGAGTGCATCAAATTACAGTAACACTGAGTGACCACAATTCAACTCTCATTCCCAGTAACAACCAGAGAAACCAGTGATTTTGCTGGGTCAGGGTCACTCACTGGGCCCAGAAAAGTGACTAATAAGGTAACAACAGGAGTAAGATAAATACACGAGTTACTAAAAATGAACTAAAAACGTCTTTAATTTCGTCAAAATTAAGACCCCTCTTCAACTTTATGTTTTTAATGGAGGGTGGAGGCAAATGCACATGTTCTCCACCACGAACGGTTACAATTGATTTTATTTGAAAGCATTTTGGGGTGTTTTGTTTAAACCATTTCACATAACAAAGATTATCTGAGTGACATGAACGCTCGCTTCTTGTTCGGGTTTCTTAAAGTCTTGTTAAGGTGGATCGTTTTTGAAACCAGACAACACGGGTTGCTCTTTTGCCACTGTCACAAGGATGGAAAAATATCCTACTATACTGAATGTTTCTAACTTCGGCAAAGATTTTTTTTTTTTTTTTTTTTTGAAAAAAAGATGTTTCTATTGAAACAAAACAGATTTTTTCTTGTTTTTTTTCCATAAACAAATCCACAAGAGAAAGACGAACAGAGCAACAAACAAAGAGCCCCCTGCCACCTCCCACCCACAGTCCTGGTGTGGCAGAAATTTCACACTCGTTCATAATTGAAAAGTCGAAAAACAAATAAAATTCAGTCAAGTACGGGACGAGGTCCTCATGTTTGTTAATAGAATAAAAGCACAGGAAAAGTTTCCGTAGTAAATCACTTGCCAAGGGGAGCAGTGATGATAGTTCGGCCAGAAAGGAGTGCAATATTTAGTCGCACACAGTGTACAAGAGCTTTTCCAGTGTACTATAGAATGTTAATTCATTTCATCATTGTTTTTGATTCGCACTTTTGTACAGCATTATAAGTAATTTACTGTGGTTCACATGAAGTTTTTGTGTGTCTCCTAAGATCCACACATGACCTGAAGTCCAAATTTCTGTCAGATAAGAAAAATTCCAAAGCGTATGACGTAAATTTCCATCACAGGGTCACATTTCTGGTAACTAAGGGAGTCTATGTGAAGTGTAATAGATTCTATTTAAAGATATTAAACTGTATTTGTCTGTTTAGTTTGGATTATTACAGTTAGAGACATTTCAAGGATATCTGACCTATAGACATCAAAGTAATTGCATCCAAAATCTGATTCCCATTCATGAATGTACTCATCTTTTTAACAATTGACAGGTGAGTTAGTTAGTTAAGTCAGACCTTTTGGAGAGAACAAGGCTTCATGATGCATGATGCTTTTCAAACTGGGATTGTTGTAGAATTTGTAGAGAGTTTGTTTCACTGTGTCAAATCTGATAATATTAAAATAAATTGTGATTCAATAGTTTAAATTTTTAAGTTAACAGTCGGAAATTGGAGACGTTCTCTTGGTTTATATAAATCAACGTTTTTATGCTGTCAGTAATACACAATTTTTTAAATGTTCTTCCCCAAAGCTTTTTAACCACTTATAAGGAAAACTTTAATTTGTTTTGCTGGGTTAGGGTTAGCTGTTTTTAAATTGCTTTAATGAATATGCTCCCAGTGCAACAGGACAAAAGCAATTTCATTTATCAAATTTTATCAGCTGTCAAGGTAAAGTTGGTAAAATTCCAAAGATTCAATACATGATTACTAAACTAACTTCAAACACCTCTGTTGGTGGTGTCTGTTTCCTTGTCGTTAGTGCCCTAATTAGCTAAAATCACAAGCAAAATTAATAAATTAACAAGTAAAACAATACAATTAAATTAAATCTGGACAGACAAACACTTGATTGACAGCCTGTGCACAACTGTTTGTACTCCCTGGGAAGTAGTAATGATACCAAGATGATTATTCTGAAAGTTCAGTGAAATTGAATGAAATATTTTATTCATGTTTACGCACATTCTTTTTTTTTTTTTTTTTTTTAAATTCAACGTACATTGGATCAAATGGTACAAAAAAGGTCACAGTAAAATTAAGTCGATTCTACTTAAAAATTCCAGCAAAACAAAGGCAAATATAACCATTAGTCTCAAGTTGACTAAAAGTAAACACAATTTAAGACGAATAATTTTGTTTTTTTCTAAAATCAACTTGTCAGATTTTACGGTACAGAGATTAAAACAACAATACATTTATTTAAATTATTATTCTGGGTGTAAAAACAGATCTGGGGCCTGTTGAGGCACGTTACAGAAATCTACAACATGGTGTAAAAAAAGAGCATCAAAAATATGAATAACTTGGATTTAGCTGCTGTTTTGTGAACTAACCTGCGATACAAAGCTCGGTTCTATATTTCTTTACAAAGGGATGACCCTTTTGTTCACATTTATGCACAAGTCATAACCTATTTCATTAAAACCAAAGCTGCGTCTTTCCTGATACTAAACCGCGCCGGTGTCACGTCCCGTTCCAGCAGCACTCAGCGTTGTACAGTAAGTCTGAGAGGGTCTGAAAGGCCTCTGGGACCAGCCAGGCGGATCAAACGACCTCCCCAGTATCCGACCAGATGTCCTTACTGGGCCGGGTTCAGATGGTCCCAGCGAGCAGCGAGGGAAAGGTCAGAGTCACACAGTGGGTTAAACTGGACCCATCATGACACTGGCTCCGGCTGCACGTCTGAGCAGCGCCGCTCTCCGCTCATCGGCAGGGATTATTTCAATTAAGGCTCACGCTGGCTGAACGCGGGATTACAACAGGGTTTAGAGTGGCAGGACACATCTGAACACAGCACATGGTCAGCTCCCAGGGATTATGTGGCTGAAATGTGACAGACTGGATCATAATTATGCCTATTAACATACGCACAATGAGAAATCAGTCTCTGAAAGAAGATATATACGTATAAAAAATATTTTTAACTGGGTTGTTCTTTAATATCTAAGTTTAATTTTGCAACTAAATACTATCAAATAATTATTTTATTAATTTTGCGTTCTATAATCATTTTCTGTGGGTCTGAAAATGTACTTATATTGGAAAAGTTGTAACATAAGTGCAGCGATATTTAAAAGTGCCTCATTATTCCTGCAAAGTCTTGAAAATGAGTCTTTTGGAAACAAATCTGACCCTTCACCCCCTGAGTTCATACAGTTGAATTAATCCTTTAACATCCAGTTTCCCTTTTATTTCAACAATAGGAATATTTATTTCAGCACTCTGTGCACTCCCACACACTCGTACACTATTTGTGCTACACAGTCCCGCACTGCTGGTAACCCTGAATACATTGTCTAGGGTTCGCAAACACAAAGTTTAGCTCTGTTGTCCGTCTTCTAGCTGAATGCTGATGTGCATCCTTTATGTGTTCCTGGCTTGATGGGTGATTATATAGAAAGCGAGTGGAAACATGGACAGTAATGTTCATCTGGATCCTGATTATTCAACTCAACTCAGTCTCAGTAAGACGCTGACGAATACTGGTGCTAGGTGAGTGACGTCTGGTGTCAGACACTGACGAAAGAGCTGCCCTTTCACTGTTATGTTGTTTCAGCTGTTACACGGGGTAGACCTGCCTATCACGTACACTACACCGCTGGTACACAGTGTGTGTTCAGCAGCTGTAAACATCCCAGAAATTAAATTTAAGAGGTCAACTAAAGTCTAACAATAACAAGGCAATGTTGAATCACGCCAGACCCAATCCAAATGCGTCGAAATCCGGAGCTTAGTCAGCCAGACTTCCAGCGTCAGATACCGACGAAAAAAGCTCTACTTTCGTATCGGCATGATACGCGGTTGGTCGCTGTTATACTGTAATGGCGTCCAGCAGCATCAGCGGTGAACACAGTGGGTCTACAACGCAAGTTAAGGGGGCAAAAGTCGGCTTAAGGCCCGAACATACTCGGGAGGAACATACGCGGAACGGACTCCGTGGAGATCCGCGCGGACTCAAAGTGGACGTCCGCAAGCCCTGTGCACGCAAAGCTCAGATTTTTACAGGAAACTACAATGGGAAGTGCGCTCAACTATGAAAGCCCGAATGACTGCGGACATTCCTCGCGGAGTCCGCTCTGCTTGAAGTACGTGCGAGTATGTTCGGGCCTTTAGGGTAGAGCTTAGACTCTCAGACCCAACCCAACCTGTGGGTCTGGCTGCGCACGTGTCAGTTGTCGACAGTGACAACGTGTGTCGGCTTCGTCGAGTGTCCCAAGTGCAGCGCGAGCTGGTATATGACAGCAACAAGACGGGGACCTCGACACTTAAGAGGCACATGACGAAGGCTTGCCATGGAAAGAAAGACAAGAGTCAGCCTTCAATGTCCACGTTTGTATCCTTAAAAAAAAAAAAAAAAAAGGGGTCGTAATTACAGTTAAAGGGACGGGACAGCCTTGGACAGAACATGCATGGGCTCGGGTGGGGATTGGCTGGATTTTTTGGGCCCGATTTAAGCTCTAGCATAGGGCGAGAGGGGCGGTGAATGAACCAGCAACTTTCTCCCGAGAGGCTGATGTTCACCTTCCAGATAATTGTAAAGTCAAACCCTGTTCTGTTTTCCTTAACCTAACCACGTGCGTTTGTTGTTGAAAGAAAAAAAAAAACAAACGTCAATTTGTGGTGCTGTACTGACGTAGTGAGTTTATTTTGAAAGAGACTGCACATAACAGGCTGAAGTTGACACTGCGTCCCAGAACGTAAACAGCCAGGGTACCTTGGACGACGTATCTGGACGTGGAAATGCCATGACCAAATGTCAATATGTGACGAGGTCGGAGTGGGAATGTGTTGCCCAGCCAGAGGAACTCCCTGCTCCAGCTGGGAAGAAGGACAGGGGGCCCAGCACGGAGCCTTGCTGCTAATTCCCCTTTGCCCCACCCAACCCTGCCAATCAGCTCACTGTTTTGGCCCAAATCCGCTCTGACCCGTTGGGCTTTTCAGGGTGCGTCGGGCTTGGGTTGAGATTGAGAACTCATTATACACATTAGGTCACGGACCTCAGTTTAATCAGATTTAGCTTGAAAACCAAAATCTGAAAAGATTTTGGTTGTAGAAATTATTAAAACCAGCGTACGCTAGCCTCGGCCACCAGCGTGTCAATGGGTGAACGTGACATAGTTTAAAAGCACTTTGAGCGGTCGAAAGACGAAAAAGGTGCGACACAAGTGCAGTCCATTTACTATTTACAGCTGAGAAAATAATCATGGAGGAAGTCTTATGACTCATACTCACTTTGGGCTCGCTTTAATACTGAATTAAATAGTGACAACAAACTACTCCCCTATTTTCTGGGGACCCTGTGGAACTCCCTTAAGGACACCTCGGGGTCCCCGGGTTAAGAGCCGCTGATCTGCTCTACTGAAGAAGAGGTTCTTGATCAAGAGATATGATGCATGATACAAGCAGAGTGATCATAAGCATGTTACAAATGGAAATAAAAACTTTGAACCTCTGGCCCCTGACCTCTGACCTCGCTGTGGAGGACAAACAAGGAGAGTAAACACCCCTACAAGGATCAATAACACATTACATAACTCTTATCAAAGCTCTAACTTGACAGTGATTGTGTATTAGATGTTAAAATCTCTAAAATAAGGGAGAGGGGAGGGATCCTCCCAGAGGGATAATTACCTCCACATCTCTTCTTCTTTGCTATTCATAGACGCGCTGCTGCTATTATTGGCAGAGATGAAAGAGGAAGGTAAAAGCTGGTATCACATATTGAGTGAGGAGCATCATGAGGATCATGAAAGGTAAAACCAGCCAATGAGAGACGATTAGCCTCTGCCCCCTGCGCTGTATGCATGGCATGATTTGGACATGAATAGCATTACCTCCCGGCCGCCTTTAGCATTCACGAAGGCGACCGGCGACTCCGTCTGGCATTTCACCTGCGGACGGTCCGGACTGATTGAGATGCGTCGGAGGAGCCGGCGGAGACACGGCGAGGACTCACCTAATTGGCCCCGGAGTCGGCCCTAATTCCTGATTCTCAGGGAGGTCCACATTTCAAAGCAGCGCCCGGATCAATTAATGGACCGGTAATGTGTCTCATTTTCATACAAGGCGAGAGTCTTAGGTTGGGAAAATCAGATATCAGCCACCTTCGACTTGGCAAGGCGAGAATCACTGGGAGTTATGTGAAGGGGAATTCGATGTGATGCGCAGCTGTTTGGAGCACATGAATATTTTTTGTCTGGGTCTCATTTCTCCTGAAGACTCAATGTTTGAGATCCCTAATCTGTAGGGATTTAAAAAGTTGCTCTATGTTGCTTTGTTTGAAAGCCTAGAAGTAAAAAAGTAGTGTGTGTATCCAAGGCCTGATATATCGTCTTCCTCTGTGCCATCAAGCTACATTGTTGTCCAAAAACTATTAAAGCACATATATGAGCCATATTGTTCCACAAGCATATCATTACTCACTGGAGGACAGGCAGTTTGAGGATCGGCAACCAGTCCGCATGTCAAAGTGTACATGGGCAAGATACTGAACCCCAAACTGTGTGTGGTTGTTTAATTTAAGTAGCAGGTGGCACCTTGAATGGTAGCCTGGGCCACCAATGTGTGACTGTGACATGTAGAGTTGAAATGCTTTGAGCGACTGAAAGACCAGAAAGGTGTTTCATTTCATTCAGAAATCAAAGTCCTAAATGTAAAAGAAAAAAAAGGATATTCTCTGAGATTATAGTGGTAAATTTACAATTAAAAAAAACTAATTAATTAAACAGACAAATGAAAAGAAACTCCATACAGTGGGAAGGCTGTGGTGGATAAATTGGTCAAGCACAGGACTTTCACCCTGGAGACTGGGGTTTGTGTCCTGTCAACACCTCGTCACATATCGATGTTTCGGTCATGGACTTTTTCATGTCGAGATACGACGTCCAAGGTACCCTGGGTCTGTTGGTTGTTGACGCTCTGGGACGCCGTGTCAACTTCAGCCTGTTACATGCAGTGTCTTCTTTCATAATAAAAGTACTACGTCGGTACAGCAGTGCAAATTGACGTTTGTTTTCCGTCAATAAAAACTGCACATGGTTGGGTTTAGTTAAAAAGAACAGGGTTTGGCTTTACATTCTTATGGGAAGTGAACACCGGCCTCCCAGATTAAAGTCGGTGGTTGCTGGACCCATCTACTACCCCTCCCACCTGCCCTACTTGGACTTTCACCGCCTTAACTGTCATTGTTGTCCCGCCGCCTTTCTCACTGATGCCACTGGGCACCATTAAACAATGACGACTGGCTGTGTATCATGCAGATGTGAAAGGATGGCTTTTTTCCTCAATGTCTGACACCTAAAGTCACTGACCAAGCGACTTCAGAGCGAGACCAGGTTGGTCCTGTGCAGACGTTGCGCTAGACTTTTTCGTCGCCGGTCATTTTGACCGACAGGGTCATAAAAATCTGGTCATAATGTATTTTTACCGGTCATTTTAATTTTCAAGATATTCAAAGATATTTAGCTTTCATTAGTTCGTTTTTGAGATGAACAGACATCCACACACCCGTGCCATTCTGGACACATCGGACGCGGAACCGAAGCGCAGCGCCCAGCAGCGGAGGCAGTTTTCAATCGGCGCCCATGTTAACCTATCTGACTGTCCACACTGGCCGCTGTGCAGAGCAGAGCACCTGTGGAGGCAGCGCTTCAGTTCAGCGTCTGGTCTATTTTTCACGGGAGCCGCGAGCGCTTCTGTCAAGCTGGATCGAGCGGATCGTACCAAACAGGAAATCCGACACAGAAAAGACGAGAGAATCCGGCCAATTTCAAAATAAAATAACATCAGCATGCACTGAGGAACGTGAGGTGAAAATACCGTGTTTATGATTTAAAATAACACAACAGTACATAACCGAACGCATTTTTCAATGCCATAATCACTTCATTACAATTTTAATTTTGTGTCACCGAGCCTACAGGCATAACTACATGAATAAAATGGTCAGAACAATATGCCTTATTCATTCAGTGTTTATCCAACACGCTCAATACATGGACATGCAATGACAAATTGTCATTAACTTATTACGTTATAGAAAATGATTAAAATATGAACTTACCCATGTTTAAAAAAAAATGCACTCTGCCGCTATGTGGGCAGGGGTGGTAATTGCAACCAGTCAAAATGACTGACGGCCTTCAGATTTTCTGGTCATTGTTGTAAAAAAATGGGTCAATGACCGAGAATATCCGGTTAACGCGACCCCTGGTCCTGTGTGACTGTGTGATTTTTTTAAAAACTTAGTTGACCTCTAATCTTCAATTTTTAGGATGTGTAAAGCGGCAGAACGCTCCGTGTACCAGCGGTGTAGTCTGAGTTATATGCAGATATATCCCGGTTCAGCGTGTCGGATTTAGCGGCATCTATAGCGGTAAGATTGCAGAACTGAATCTCCTTTGAGTGTTAAGCGTGTAAGAGAAGTACGGTGGCCGATGCACCTGGAGTCATTCGTGTCGGGATTGGGGGACGACCCGTTAGTGTTTAAAAGGTGTGCCAGATGTTTCGAGGGCATCTAGTGGACGTCCTTTCTGGGCACTCTAGGAACGTTGAAATATGACGTTAACACAAATGGGTCTATTTAGCTATTCCAGTGAAGTTTAGTGTCACGTGCATCGGCTATCCCAAGTGGCTGATGCACTCTGGGGGGAAGCGTCCACTTAAGACATCCTGTTATGGTTTGAAAGGTGGACGTCCTTCCTAAATGTCCTTGGAACGTCAATATATGACATTAACACAAACGGGCCTATTCAGTGGTTCTGCTTAAGTTTATTTATACTTATTTCTTGGGATATTACCCTCCTCCTAATGGATCTTATACTCTGTCGCACACTGTCGCACTCAGTGACATGTTCACACACACTTTAGTTTATTTTGAGTCAGTGCCACAAACACTATCCTGCTGCCTGACACTCTTATTAAAGCACTGAATGTGGATCAGTCCGCCACTGTAAATAGTCCCCAACAAATGCACTATTACCTTGTGTTTGCTGATCAGCACACTTAGCTAATAATCATCAATTATCAATTATCTTGCTGCTAACACTTCTAATGAAAACACATGTAGAAGCTAGCATCAGGCTGGACTGTGTGAATTATGATGTAAATGCCTTTCTAGATGTTAAAATGATTAAATTATTCAGAACAAATAAATGATTTACACCTTCAAAGATATTCTGCATGACAATATGTGTCAGATTTTCCTTGACTTGATCTCAGGTAGCTCTCTCCTCTTCCTCCAGCGCTCCTCCACGCTGCAGCCTGACACGGCTGATTTGTAACAAAATCCCTGCACCTAGGAATCAAAAGTGTAAGAGCTCGCAGCGCTTTCTCCGCTCTGCTCCCGCCCTGACAGCCGTAACCACACAGCACTTTAAGGTAGAGCAAGGTACACCCCTGCTGTTTTCTCAACGGCAGACTGTTTGAAATATGAATGAGCAGCCGGTCTATACATCATGTTAGCTGACATGTTGTATTAAAATTTATGAACGACTTCATCAAAAAGCACTTTCTGCCAGACAGATTTGCCCTGACATCAGAGTTACATGGCTGGTTGGAGCCTCGGATAAATGTGTGTGTGTGTATGTCAATGGCTAAGTGTGAAATTATGTGTACTGTGAGCTCAGTGTGTTAACTTGCGTGTGCACTGTGTGTGTGTGTGTGTGTGTTGTGCTTGAATTCAGGGAATCTGCAGCCTCATGAACCGACGTAAGACTTTTGGTGAATTTGAGAATTTAAGATGCAGCATGTGTACGGCCTCTAATTTCCAGGGCTGGTACCTGCGGTTATTCCACAGGCTAGTTAATAACATGTCGGGCAGGAAATCCAAAGTGTGGGATCATTTTGAGAAGGTGAAGGACGAACCCAAGGTGATATGTAAACTCATCTTCATTGGTCGACTACAAACATGACGTATCGTCTGAAACAGTGGATCTAAACAAAAAAAGCTAAAAGCTGCTACATGAACTACTAAAGGTGAATAAACTCAACAGGAAATCACTCAGCAACGAGTTAGTGATTCAAACTGACAGCAAAAGTGTGTGTGTGTGTGTGTGTGTGTGTGTGTGTGTGTGTGTGTGTGTGTCCCACCAGCCCCTCGTCAGTCTTTGGGTTATGAAATAATACCTGTCATCTGCCGACTGCTGAACCCTGAAAAGGGGGCAGGTTTTCCAGGTCAGGCCGCCATCTGTCAGCGCAGCCCTCTCCTGTTCCCGCACATTAGCACCTGATTGGCTGGAACCGGCCCGGGGTGGGCGGGACTACCCGCGGCACCCCCCCCCCCCCCCCCCAATCCCACCACCCCCCTGCAGGGACCCAGCGGAGGCAGTCACATGCGGACACACTAACAGTCGTAGAGGAGTGAAGGGGACAACATGCACACGTGCTCACGCTGTGCACGCTCACAAGTGTGTGGAGGCTGTGTGGACATACAAGCGTGGACACACACACACACACACACACACACACACAGGTCAATGACATGTTCAACTATATGTGCACGTAGAAAACTGAGAGATCAGGAGGTAACAGCAAAGTACGACATTTCTTATAGTCTTGACTATGACATCTTGTAATGGGCCGACCTCCCAGTGATTTCATTTGTTCTTGAACAGCATATATGATGGATGTCAAAGGTCAGATCTGATGGAGAGGGCATCTTCGGGAATTGCCAAAAAGTCAGTGGCAGTTCTTGCTCCCTTTTTTGGTCATTTAAAAAAATTAAATACAAGGGACGTGGTGGAATTGAGTGTTACAAGGAGAGTTTTAGAGTAACATAAAATGAAAAGATGAAATACATATGGGAACTTGCGTGTACCATATTCTTTCATTATTGTTAGTTAAGAAGTTAATCTGTCTTGATTCCTCATTAGCGCTAGTTTCTGTTTGGAATAAATACTATAAATATAATGTAAAAAATGGGACACACCCAAAATCAATATCTTTATTTTATTTACAAAAATAAAAAGTCTATCAGTACTTCAGCAGCAGTCTCGCCTTTTTGGAAACCAGGAAGTGAGACAGGAGTCCTTTGAATATCACTGACTCCTTTTAGAGCTTTTTTTCTGAATACATACCAGAGTGACCAAAGTCAGGGCCACATCTTTAAAGGACCAACATTTTCATAAAAATCAATATTTCAAAACAAACATGAATATGACAGTATATTTTACATTGATGTTATCAATATGCGCTGTTTGTTTAAGATTTTGAAGTCTTTTAACACATTTTTTTGATTGTTTAAAGTTTTGAATTCTCTGGCACAAGGCGATTTTAGAGATAAAAAATGGTAGAAGATCAAAATATTTTAGAAATCATATTCATTTGATATACATTGAACAGAAACTGTGTTTTAACTTTAAAAAGTGAGTGTCCGGCTGCCTTAAAATTTTAAGTTGACTGAATTTGAAAAGACACGTTGAATAATTTCAAAATTACCTCAACTTATTTTGTCAAATTCAGTCAACTTAAAATCTGAAGGCAGCCTGGACACTTACCGTTTTGTTTCATACACTAAAAAAAACTATTTGTTCCAGGTTGCCTTAAAATTTTAAGTTGACTGAATTTAAGAAGACAAGTTAAGGTGATTATGGAATTTTTCAACACAAGTTTTCAAATTCATTCAACTTAAAAATGTAAGGCAGCCCAGACACACTTTTTTCAGTTAAAACAAATAGGGTTTTTTTAGTGTATATGAAACAAAAACGTAAGTGTCCAGGCTGCCTTAAATTTTTAATTTGACTGAATTTGAAAAGAAGCATTGAATAATTACATAATCACCTTAACTTGTCTTCTCAAATTCAGTCAACTTAAAATTTTAAGGCAGCCTGGACACTTACCATTTTGTTTCATATACACTTAAAAAAAAAAAAATTGTTTTAACTTTAAAAAGTAACTGGGCTGCCTCACATTTTTAAGTTGACTGAATTTGAAAAGACACATTGAATAATTATGAAATCATCTCAACTTATCTGCTGAAATTCAGTCAACTTGAAATTTTAAGGCAGCCTAGACACTTACCGTTTTGTTTCATACACTAAAAAAACAATTTAACTGAAAAAGAAATTAAATTTTTAAGTTGACTGAATTTGAAAAGACACGTTAAATAATTCCAAAATCACCTCAACTTATCTTCTCAAATTCAGTCAACTTGAAATTTTAAGGCAGCCTGGACAGTAAACATTTTCGTATACACTAAAAAAATAAATATTTGTTTTAACTGAGAAAAGTTAGTGTCCAGGCTGCCTCACATTTTAAGCTGACTGGATTTAAGAGGATAAGTTGAGGTGATATGTAATTTTTCAATGCGTCTTTTCAAATTCAGTCAACTTAAAAATGTAAGGCAGCCCAGGCACACTTTTTAAAGTTAAAACAAATCGTTTTTTTTTTTAGTGTATATGAAACAAAGAGTGAGTGTCCCAGCTGCCTTAAATGTTTAAGTTGACTGAATTTGAAAAGACACATTTAATAATTACAAAATTACCTCAACTTATGTTTTCAAATTCAGTCAACTTGAAATTTGAAGGCAGCCTGGACACTTGTCTTCTTGTTTCATATACACTAAAAAATTATTTGTTTCAACTTAAAAAAGTTAGTGTCGGGCTGCCTTAAATGTTTAAGTTGACTGAATTTAAGAAGATAAGTTGAGGTGATTATTTAATTTTTCAATACGTCTTTTCGAATTCATTCAACTTAAACATTTAAGGTAGCCCCGACACACTTTTTTTCAGTTAAAACAAAAAGTTTTTTTAGTGGATATGAAACAAAAAGGTAAGCGTCCAGGCTGCCTACAATTTTTAAGGTGACTGAATTTGAAAAGACACATTGAATAATTATGAAATCACCTCAGCTAGTTTTCTCAAATTCAGCCAACTTGAAATCTGAAGGCAGCCTGGACACTTACCGTTTTGTTTCATACACTAAAAAAACTATTTGTTTTAACTTAAAAAAGTGTGTGTCTGGGCTGCCTCACATTTTTAAGTTGACTGAATTTTAAAAGACGCGTTGAAAAATGATTAAATCACTTCAACTTATCTTCTTAAATTCAGTCAACTTGACATTTTAAGGCAGCCTGGACACTAAACTTTTTGTTTCATATACACACACACACAAAAAAAAAGTTAGTGTAAGGGCTACCTTCAATTTTTAAGCTGAATGAATTTGAAAAGACGCGTTGAAAAATTACATAATCACCTCAACTTATCTTCTTAAATTCAGTCAACTTGAAATTTTAAGGCAGCCTGGACACTTACCTTTTAAAGTTAAAAATAATACTTTCTTTCAACAGGGTGTCTACAGATCTAACCAAGTTAAATTTAAGACTTTTTAAGACCCTTTTAATACCACCTTATATCCAATTTAAGGGCTTTTTTGGGGAGTGAGGACCTGATTCGTCCCAGTTCTCAAGAATGGATAAAAGTATTGCTCATTTCTGACGATGTATGAAAGAGTTTTTGTACATTAACACAAATAAATCAATGTGTGAAGGACAGTTTGGCTTTTTCTAACCATATATGGACACATGGATGAAATGCCAAAGTGCACATACAATCAACATCACATGAAGTACGAACAGAAGCACACACAGACACAAAGTCGACGATCGAATACAGAAAAGATGTGGGTCAAAGCAGATTTGATTGGATGCTGCTTCTCTCTGTAACTTCCCTGTCGGGGCGCACGTTAGTCTGAGGTGCTACATGCATATCTCATTATACAACTGTACGTTTTGATTCCACACAGCGTTGTGCTGTATGCGGTGGAAGCAGGTCACACACACACGCTAGCTCCGGGCCGAAAGAGACAGAGAGACAGTTTGTTTTTTGACAGCTGGTGTATTCATTTTTTCCAAATTCCATGAAAAACATGGTTTGAATCTGCGGCTGTGTGTGTGTGTGTGTGTGTGCACATCTGAATCTTTGACTCCTTTATTTGTTTTTCAGAATGTATTTGTTAATCTTTACACCCCTTAGACTCACAGACAGTTATGACGGCATCAGAGCGCACAAGTGCGAGCGTACACTCCTCTGCATTTGATTGACAGGTGCTCTGTGGGGAGGCAGTAGAGGCAGAAACACCTCAGCGCAGAGAGCTGAGGTTAAACGACAGATAACTGTGCTTGTTATTATTCTGTAATGTATAAAAAACAGAGGCTCCATCCATTTCCTGCTCTCTCTCCTTCCCTCCCTCCCTCCCTCCCTCCTTCCCTCGCTAGTTCAGCTGTCTGGTCAATGGGACCGGGGCAAGTAGCCAAGCATGTACAGCCAAGCCTTCCCTCCCCCTCCTTCCCCTCCACCTCCCTCCCTCTCCCCCCTTCCTCTCCCATCCAGACGGCCTCCTGTTCAGCTGTGCCGCTCGCCGCAGGTTCCAGCCAGGTCAGATGTTCAACACGAGCGACAACATGTTCGCTCCTCACCGCTGTTTACCGCGCCTGGCTGTCAGCTCCATTACAGATATTTCTCGGCTCACGGTGAACTCGCAATGATCTCGCTGCTAAGTTTGGGACGTGGCCGGTTGGGAGACGGCGTTTACGGCACGAAATCTCTCGACCAAAACCCAAACTAATTAAGTCCTGCTAATGAAACATGAACTCACTGCAGGTTTTATAGAGTTTCAGTGGAGACTTTCGTGTGTGGCTTCACATTCAATAACCTGTAACGTCAGATTTACAACATTTCTCTTCGTTTTTAAATCAGAATTTAGACTTTAACTTATATTTGCTGTCCTGCTCTAGTTTGGAGAACGTGAGACAGCAGTCGTCAGCTCTCTGTCACGTAATGTCCCGGTACAGTCACATATAAATCCACTGACCTTGAAGTCCAGGCGTCACAGGTTAACGCCACCCTTCCTGCCGTACTCGAAGATTCCTCAGCTTCGTGCTCCACTACTCACATACCTGGGTTCACGTGTTCTTAGCATGTAACAAAAGCTTTTGTTTCAGCAGCGCTGTATGGACGCAGATCTTTGCACAGGAAGTAGGTGACGAACTGTTATTTTCTTCACTCGCTCAGAGTTGGATGGTTGTTCGGTCGAGCTAAGTGTGTCCAGTGTTGGTTTAAGGTGGAGTGGGTTTAGCGTTAGCTTGGCCGACAGTGGCTCATGTTCGTCATATTCCTGGAGTATTTTATTCTCGTGTTATGCTCGCAAACTGCATGTGTCATGTCCAAGTCCTTCTTTCCTTCTTTGTTAAAAAAATCCAAAATAAGTCGAGATGTTTGGCGCATTTTTTAATTTCTTTCTCCAGTGCCTCCATTTTTGTTTTGATGACCTTGAGCCAAACGCCGCTGACTGAGACCTCTGCTGACCTCACCAGGAACAAAGACATCAGCACCATCTAGTGGACTAAAAAGCAACTGATTTTATTATTCTAGCACCAAAAGCTGTATTAAAATGGAGCATTTGCAAAAGTTAATAGTGTATATAAAAGAAGATACTTCGCATCTGTGTATCGATACGATATTGCCACGCAAAATATCACAATGCTATGCTGTATTGTATTGTATTGTAATTCCTGCTTGTTCAGCGTCACACTAATATATCTTGCGGTTCCACACAAAATCAGCAAAATGACAAAATCAGATTTTGCTTTGCTCATGTACTCTGACTTTTTACATCTCGGAAATACAGACAGGTGGTGGAAGGATCGAGAACGGCAAAGTTAAAAGGAAAATTGGACTTAAAGGTTAGCAGTCAAGATTTTATAGCACAACAGGTGTCCTACCCATGGGTGGATTACTGAACTGGCAGACTAGGCACATGCCCAGAGGCTCAAAGTGTCAGGGTCCCCCCCACTCAGCCTTAGCCTACAAAATGTCACTCAAATTGACACATACCGACCAGGAAGACTCGTAACAACCACAAGAAACTGCAAAAAGGGGCCAAACAACATAAAAAAGAGGCAAAGTTGAGTGTAGTTGAGGTGGTGGGGCCCAGTGTCTCATAATCCGCCCATGGTCCCAGTTTTGTAGCTTTCAAACAGCTTTCAGGTGTTTTAGAGAAAAAAAGGGCGTCCTGTTTAAACTGCTCTGGCCTGCCTACTGTTGCTGCTTCCTCTGAACGCTGCTTCGCAACCTGCCTCCACCCCAGCTCCTCCTTTTGCTGTGTCTGACTTATCAATGTCATTTCTGTTTGTCATTGATGCTGCTCTGTTCCGTTCCCGAGGGGTCTTTGCTGCTGCTCTCCCTGCCTTAGGCTTTACATGTAGCCGCATGTGGAAGGGCAGAGAGGTGTGCTCTCTGCTTTACAACTTTTCATGCAGGAGCATGGAAGGGCAGAGAGGTGTGCTCTCTGCTTTAAGGGAGCGATCACACCGAGATGAAACGCTAGAAACGTGACGCCAGTAAAACCATTGTTTTCCTATGATACGGCGCGTCGGACCAGCGTTCAAGCGTCTTTTGAGACGGGTGTTTTTCCGGTGTCTTTTTAGACGCGCGAAGACGCTGAAAAGTTAAAATATTTTCAACTTTTTGAGCATCAGATGCCAGTAGCTAGCGCGCACTGAATAAGCGCTTCCAGCGTTTCAAGCGTCTCATTTCTGTGTGATCACCCCCTAAGGCTTTTCGCATAGGTGCATGGAAGAGGCTTTCTGTGGAGGCCTAGAAAAGGCAGAGGCCCCAGTACAGAGCCATACCACCTAATATAATACTGCAAATGGAAATAAAGCTTCTTTAACGAAAGTGGTCCTGACTGAAATGTAGGTTTGGCAAATGTCTGAGGTCATTTGTTGACATCTGAGCTGTCTGTTAGGTGCAGTTGAAAGCTGAGGAGGAAGCTTATAACTAGACATTTGGTTAAAACTCAAGTCAGACAGGTTAACAGTAGTATTTAAACAGTAAACCTTCTGTTCAACTCTCTTTGTGGGAGGACAGAAAAGACATGTCTTTTACTGTATATTCTGTTTTTTGTTGCCATGATACTGCACATTTTTTGTCTTTATCGAAGATTTGATTATTTTGTCGAATCATTCGTGTTAAGGTGCTCTCAGTTAGCTCAAAGCTGAACTGCATTCCTCAAATTCATACGAGGAAGTAACTCTTCTTCTGTGGCTTTAAATTGTTTTCATGAGGCTCTAAGTGCCTGTTGGTTGCGAAACTCACATTAACTGACACTCAAACTTCCAGCTGATAGGAAGAAAATGTCAAACATGCAGGAAGGGGCTTCAGAAAGTAACGTTTTCCTCCTACAGTGACACACTGCACATTCTGTCTCCCTCTCCCTCTCTCCCTCTCTCTCTCACACACACACACACACACACACTGCAGCAGTGGCCTGTGCGCCCGAGTCAAAGGTGCAGGGCTGCCACGCTAGCCGCCCAGGTGCAGAGCAGATAGGGTTGCAGCGCGTAAACGGCTAATTCCGGCACGGCTGTGGGAACGCCAGCTGCCCCCGTATTTCTCAAAATCTGAAATTGTTTTGGATTCGCGCGCCAACAGAAGGACTCGACATGCAAGAGTGAAAGCAGCTCGTTTCCTGTGTCTTCCCACGTCAATAAAATAACTGCTCGGTACCGTGGCAAAACCTAACTTCTGTTCCTCAGCTCACCCCCCACCGTCTGCCCCCCTCCTCCCTGTGTTTGATAGATGATACCGAATGTATTTGAGCTTTATCAAAGCGGGAGGACTGGAGCAGAAAATATGCATATGTTTGACCATTAAAGCCTCGCACAATATTGACTGTACTTTTCCAGGAAAGTCAAACGGTTCCAGTGCATTCCTGCTCAATGTATGCAACCTTTAAACCGTCTGCACACTTGTTTCTGCAAATGAGACGGCTCGCAGTTTGAGTCGTAACGAGCTGCACTTTCCACACAGTCCACGCAACCTTTACACCTCTCCAAACTTGCCTTTGTGCAGCAGAGTGCAAACACACTTTTGAAGCTCATTTCCAAAACATGACGGGGTCTCTGGAAAACCAAATGATTATTAGGGTGAGCACATACAGTGGCTCGAGGTGAAAGGGCTCTGTTGTTAAAAATCTGCAGCAATTTGCTTTAAAAGTTGTGTTCAGTGTGAAAAGAAAGCACCACAGTACAGGTCCAGATAACAAAGATTTTTTTAAACGATCAATTTATCTGTTTTTTTTTCTATATTTTTCCTGTAACTATTTTACTCATAATTATTTTTAAATATTTTTTGTTAATTAAATTTGTATTTGTCGTATATAATAAGCACCATTTTATTTATTTTTTATTTTTATATTTACATTTATATGATCCAGATTTTGTAATTTTAATACTTAACTTGTCACATAATTATTTTTGTTTGTAATTTATCATTTAAAATTATTTTTTGTATTTTATTATTTATTTGTAATATATATGGTTTTTAAATGTTTTATGTATTACTATATTTACATTTATATATATTTTAGATTGTCATTTTAATACTTAACTTTTATTATTTTTGTTTTTGTTTGTAGTTTAACCTTTTAATTTTCTATATACTTAATTTTTAATGTATTATTAATTTACATTTTTATAATTTAGATTTGTTCATGTTATGTTTAACTTGTCATTTAATTTTCTACGTAATCCTTCAATTTTTAAAAATATTTTCTTATATTTTGTTTATTTGCAATTTTTTTTTCCAGGCATTATTATATTTACATTCTTTTATTTATTTTGCCATTTTAATGTTTAACTTGTCATATTTTTATTTTTTGTTTTTTTAAAAAAAATATTTTTAATTATTTTATTATATTTTATTTATTTGTAATTTATATTATTTTTATGCATTATCATATTTAAATTATTTTATTTAGATTTAGCCATTTTAATGTTTAACTTGTCATATTATTTTTTGTTTTTAGGATTTTAATTTTCTGTGTAATTATTGCATTTTTTAAAATTATTTTTCAATTTTTTTCATTTGTCACATTTATATTTTTTTTCCTACATAAAGAAGTGCAAAAAAATGTATATTTTTTTTTAACATTATATTTGCTTCCTCCTGTAAATAAATGTCTGTCACATAGGTTCAGTGCTCGTCAGACAGTAACACATTAGCACCAACACCTGAGTCCAAATCTGAATCCCGTGTTGTCGTTTTAATCCCCAAAGATCACATGGAAACTTGTTGAGACGCAGCTAACTCAACAGCACAACAGATGCGTCAACATTCAACACTGTCGATGACACTGCGTGGCAGCAGAAACACAAACCGACTGTTGATGTCGTCTCTGCGGCAGCTTGTGAGATTTTTGGCGGGCAGATGTTCTCCGTCAGGCGTCGGTCGACCTGCGAGACGAGATGAAACAGTTTGGACGCCGCCTGACCTGCGAGGGAAAAGGGCTGCGAGGAGGACGCCTCGTCCCGGTGGCCTTCGGGAGGATTTGGGTTGTAGACGGATGGATGTGGACTGAGATCAGCAGAATGGCATCTGCTTTACACACCCACTCACACACATATAACCACACACACACACACGCACACACACACACTGCTGAGATATTAGTATTCAGAGCAGAGCTGCAACTGAGCAGCTTTTCTGTGTATTTGTTCTTTTTTAAGCAGCGAGGGAGCAAACTCACTTAACTTCACACTATCAATTCCCCTTAACCTCTCGGACTCTTCGCTAGTTTCATCGTTACAATCTCATTTTCTTCAGCTAAACACTGTTTAAACATTTACATCTTTATTTGATGGTAAAGTTTCCAAGAAAAACAAAAGGATCAGGCTGAATTTTCGGAGACAAGTGTATGAAAATGTCTCTCCATCATAACTTTACCTTAGAAACAACGAGGCAGCTTTTAAAAATGAGGACCCTGCACATTTTCATGGACAGATTCCCAAACTTTCCCATGACTTTTCAAGGATCCATAATAAAGATTTCTTTTTCTTACCCTGCTTACCCTGCATTTTTTTAATATATCAGATTCAAACTCTATTGAAACATAATTTCAGCATGCGGGCATACAAGAGGGAAGAGACGTACCCAGGAAGACGATGGCTAAATGTTCGTGGAGGTGAAGAAAACGCTGTCACACATCGGCAAATATTAAAGCTACGTCAAGTCGACGGCTACAGAAAATGACTTTGCTGTTTCTATACATCATGTGAAAAGTTATCCATAGAGGATTATTGTAAAACTTTCATTATACGAAACGGAATTTCATGACTATTCTGAAAACTTTAAATGATTTTGGATAATTCTGAGACATTTCCAAGCCCAGCAAATGTGACTGTGAAATTTCATGACTTTCCCAGGTTTTCCATGACCGTAGGAACCCTGTTACGCATCCTGGAGCAAGTGTCCATCCTGAGAACGTTCAATATATCTACAGTAGTTTGCAAAGTATTTCCAGGAACATAAAAGCAGAGTAAACCTATCTTAACGAAGTGTCTAATCAGGAAAGACGACATGTGACTGCTGGTTCACTGTGGTCTTTATATGGACTGATTTTAAGGTTCTTATATTTGTTTTTAAAGCCCATACACCGCAGTATATCACTGAACTTCTCTGCCCCGACTCCAACTCCCGACCTCTTAGATCCTCCGAACAATGTCAATTAACTGTCCCATGATCGAGGCTGGTGGGTAATGTAAGGGTAAGGGAGATCGTGCCTTTGTAGTAGCTGCTTCAAACCTCTGGAATAGCCCTCCACTCTCGATCCACTGCTCCACCTACATTTACGCTCTTAAGAGGAATCTTAAAATTTTCAATGGCCTTTGGTTGTTAGTAGTGGTTTCAGTATTTTATCATCCTTTTTGTTGTTCATGAAATGAAAATGAAAAACTGTGCAAAATGGCGCAACTGTGTCGCTTTGTTAAAATGCTATGTGTACTTTCCTGACGTCTGAAGCTAATTTAAGGGTAAATTTTAAGGGCATTCCACTGATATTAAACATGATGGTCGATGTGTTTTTCGTCAGGAGTACTGTAGCATTGGAGGAGCTTTGTCATGTCTGAGAGAACGACCCTGGTGATGTCATTAGGGTCATTTTCTTCATGCGTAACAAACTGGAGGCATGGACTTTAGTCCGATTAAAAAAAGATGCTATTAATTTGCATTATGGGAAACGTGGGATCTAGTGTTTTGGAGCCTAAAATTTTCAACTATGTTGTAATTCTATTTACAAATCTGTCTCTTTAAAGACACTAAATCACGGGGATACTTCTTCATGGAAAGTGACTGAGCCCCATATTGATATTGATATTCCTCTTAAGTTTCTTCTTAAATTCTTGACCACTGATCTTCCCCTGAAATTGTCCATTACATAACTAAAAGATGCCACCGATTGGTTAGTGAACTTTGAGCTTAAAGCCTCTAGTTTGGTGTTTTGTCCATTGCCATCTTGGTTTTTTGGAGTCAGCAGTGACCATATTTGGACGAGAGGGCAGACTGACTGAGCGCCAGAGGACACTATCAGCAATCAGCCTGTCACTTAAAGGAGCCACACCCCCTTAAATATGTGTAAGCTTTAATCAAATCTAGACAGTTGAGTTTTATAAATATTCACCCAAAACTGTTGTTCCTACCAGGCTGTAAACATGTTTATTTCTGCCTGTAAAGTTGGACATGTTAACATGGGGGTCTATGGGGATTGACTCACTTCAGGAGCCAGCCTCAAGTGGCCATTAGAGGAACTGCAGTTTTTAGTGCTTCCTCATTTCACTTCAGCCCTGGAGGTTGCTGCTCACTCATGCACAATTTTCTGTATCTGCATGTTTCATCGCTTCACCAGAGCTGCAATATCTCATGTTTGTAATGGGATGACTACTGAACACAAATGTGGATATTCTAGATGTTCTGTTTTTTAGGAATTCATCCTGACATATTTGGTATTTTTTGGAAACTTTGGGATGTTTGCTCGGGAGTTTTGGCTTGTCTGCACAATATGAATTTCTATAGATGAAGCTCGGGGTGTTTCTGATAGACAATATAAAAAGTTATAAAGCGTAAAGTTGAGGGATTTAGTGTCCTTCCCATGGTAAATTACCCCCCAAATTCTCCTTAAACATGCAAACCTTGAAAAAGTTTTCAAAAGCACAGAACTAAAGCTGACATTTGCGCTTTTTTTCTATGGATATTTGGGCCCAAGTTATACGATCTATGGCTCGTCGTCTAAGGTGCATTGAGGGTGTGTCAAACTTTACTAGTTTAACGGTGCCTAATTGGGGTGCAAAGTGAGGCGCAAGGGGCCAAGGAGTTGTATTTAGTTCCTTAATTAATCGTGTGTGTTTTGACCTAACATGACTTTAATCAATCAGAGTGTCATCTCCCATTCAATGGATTCGGCAAATTGGAGAAGCGAGCAGTTTTCTACTGAGTAATGCAGCAAATATGGAACAGAACAGAACTACTCTTTTAGTTTCTGACATAATAAAAGACGCCACACTGCCTCTCGTGCATAAATGCGCTGATTAATACGATTACTCTGTGTTTCTCCCATAGAACAAACAAACAGCAGGAAAATACGCGACAACCTGACTTTAGACCAGGCTTCTGCCGGTCAAGGGTACAACCACCTTCTGGACTTTCCATGTCCACATGTAACGTGCAAGGTACCCTAGGTGCGACTCATCCACCACCCCTTCCCTTCCCTTCTGCCCTACTCGGACTTCTACTGCCTTAACTTTCGTTGTTGTCCAACCCCATTTGGCTCTGACAGCGGTGATCGGCCACGTATCATGCCAATGTGAAAGGACGGCTTTTTTCGTCAGTGTCTGGCGCCAGAAGTCACTGACCAAGTGCCTAATTTCGCCGACTTCATAGTGAGACCTGGTTGTCATTACATCAAATGAAGGCACAGTGGCATTGAGTTCCCGTCTAGTTGCGGAGCCCTTAGCAGAACCCATCGTTACCAGGATGTAGAGATGCTGTTCACCATCTTTAATCTGGTAAAAGGTGGATATTCTTTGTTTGAGTTCGGCAACTTTCTGGCCAAGGTAGAGACAGCTCGGACAGGTAATGTCGGATTAAAATCCAAGGGTAAAAAAATGGCTTTAAGAACACAGTATGGTCAGTAAAAAGCAACTGGCTAGCCTAACCATTTGGCTGAAAACAAACCTGAGCTAAGTTAGCAGCAGTCGAGGAAATCCCGCCTAGAGTCTTTGGATTTACACAGGCCCAGGCGTACAATGACTAAAATCTTTCACCAGGTTAAAACATGCAGGTAAAGTGACGAGGACCTGGAAAGTTTGTCAGAAAATTATGATTTTTAACTGTAACTTTTAGAATACAGCCACTGTATGTGCTTAAAAAAGGTTCGTCCATACAACATACATTTCTAGCAATGGATTTCCTGAAGGGTCCTGGAATTTATAGACATTAAACTGTCTTGCATTTTCTTTGAACCTGATTTTCCATTCCTTCTTCCATAAAACATGCAGACAGGTGATTAACGGCACAGATGTGAAACTGATTAAGGGAACCTTTAAGGGAGAACAGGTAAACCCAGTCAGTGGTCGTCAGAGCCTTTCACACCTGGCTCTTCTTTATCTTAGAGATGGAACTTCAGGTGATAATTGTTCTCCCACCCTGAATATATAAATGAACTTCTTTCCCACCAATTAGAGATGTCTGTGGTGGCAGAGCAACACATTGCACTCTTGGACCTTCGTCAACGGGGTGATGAGGCGACTCTCAGCTCGTGTGAAACGGTGCTGGCAGTCTCCACCGCTCGCATTCATTCCCCATATAAACTCCCCCCCCCCCCTTTTTTTTTTTTTTTTGCGGTTTCCTCCCCCGGCGATGCAGACAGTACAATAGTCTCACTGAGCGGTGACGATTAACACATAAAAGCGACACGGGGAATCTCGCTGCTAGATACTAGCGCACATGAGAGGGCAAAGCATTCATAGCATGCCAAGAACTTCAGTGGGAGCCCCTTCTATCTGATTGGTGATCTTTTGTTTTGGCGTTGCCCTCGATTCGGGGGAACGTGCCCAATCAGATTACAGAGGGGGGGAGGCAGAGCGAGACGACAATCGCTGTTTTCTATTTACTCCGTCTATCTCCGAGCGGCTTCACTTAAGGCAGCCAGAGAGAAGTCAAGTCAAAGCGTCTCCATCTCGGTGCTTCAACTTTCACTCCCCCCCCTCCTCCTCCACTACCTCTTGTCTTCCCCTGAGTAGATTTGGTTTGCACAGTAGTGCTCAGACACTAAAGCTGGATTAAATTCAAACTTGAGCACAATCAGATATTCTTGTGGGCGCAGGGTTTTTAATCTAGAACTTCAACTTCAACTGACACAAGTGACAGGTAATCTCAGGGAACTGTTTAAGTCGCAACATGAAGACAAATGAAGGATCATGGCTGAAATTAAATCCTGGCCTGACAAAATAAGAGCATGATTTGGAGATGATATGTCTGGATATCATCTTTAAAAAGAAGCAGAATATAAAGACTCAAGCGCTTGTTTCAGAGGCTGTTTGCAAATTATCAAAAGACGAACATAATCCAAAGTCCATGTCGAGTATTTCATATCTTAGAGCATGTGTGAAGCCAAGAAAACACACCTGAAACCTTCAACTGCGTTTACGTCTGACACCAAATACTATAATCACCACTACAGGACCTGAACCCGAACCCTGAAAGGGATCGGCAAATTTCTACAGTACATTCTCTCAGGAAAGAAAGGCAAAACCTTGACTTAATGGTAATAAGATGTGAATGCTAAACACATAGATGCCCCAAAGTAGGTCACTGCATTTCTACATTTTAGAAAAATAACTAGTATCATGAAAACATGAAGCAAGAGATGCCTACAACGGAGACGCTTCCCGCTAATTTATTTGGCTTTTGACCTCCAGACAAACAAACTTCATTCATCGGGTTTACTTTGCACAGACTTTGGGTTTTGGGAAAGAAATTGCGATTTCATGCTGTCAATTCTGCTTCTGAAGACTTCATTGGACTTTTAACGAGTGCTTGATATCTCAGTTTTGAAGCAGTTTGAAAGCAACGCTTTGAAGCGACTGTATTGTCTGGTTTCTGTATCAGCAGTGGTTGTGGCACGTTTCCATCCCGGCTCGGTCTCTGGCTGTTTCGGTCCCAGTCTCAGTTCTGGTGTGAACCCGACCTCAGGTAGGACGCTCAACTTCTCACAGAATGATAGTATTTGTTTGTCGGGCATATCTTTTACCGTCCTAACTGCTGCGGACTGAGCACAGACGAATTACAGACAAATATGTCAATTACACTGCAATGAATTACACACTGCATATACTTAACTTAACTGTAAGTGATGTAAGGAGATATCACAGGGAGGCAGTTTATCTGTGATTATGTGTGTATGTGCAGTTTGTTGATGGATCATTATGCAGTATAATAATATGATAGTGTCATTGCTTTGAATTTTATAAGATAATGATCCAATTACAATGCACTGAGGCGTGTTTCAGATAGATTATACAGATCCCATTGAATCAAACACTCATAAAGACAGTAGATACATTGATATATTATGGGAAGCTAAAAATATGGTTTAGATGTTTATGCAGCTAAAAATACTCTCACATGTGAGTGTTTATATTTTAGAATATATGCAGATATATGTCTGTAGTTTTTTGATGATTCAAAAATGTAAAGATCATTTTATGTGGTAGTTTACCATGTATAGAATAAATTATGATGGTTATGTATTGCGGCTTTTGGTGTTGTTTTAAATGTTTAAATGTTAAAAACTCGATTTGGAAATAACTGACAATGTCCTGCAGATTTTGGGAATAAGCAGACAGTGATTGATGGATGTAATTTGATGCAAAGTCCTTCTGTTGTTTCGGATATTGTCATGTTTTGCTTTTCACCTTCAGGCTTGAATTTGGAGGTATGAACTTAAATAAACCCTGTTTTGTCTTAAGGTTCTGCAGACTCGAGGAAACAGATAAATATATTTTATACCCTCCATAGAAAAAGAAAAATATATTTATGTCAATCAGGGTCACACATTTGTAACAGATATGATGCTGTCTGAGTGATGACCGACTGTTTTTAATTAATTTATTTATCTATGTGACCTTTATTTCACCAGGAAGTCCCATTGAAATTGAAAATCTTTTTTTCCAAGAGAGCTGGCTAAGGTAGCAGCCAAAGAAAACACATTTAAAATCCAACAAATTTGACATATAATACAAAAAACAAATACATTAACTAACTAATAACTCTGGAATCTGAAGGTGTAACTGAATCCAATGAATGCTTGGTGTGAGCATGCTATTAATTTAATTGTATTAATGAAATCTTAGGTGGGAACACTTGAGTTTTCCTCAAATATGTTTGCCGTTAAATGGTAGAATTTAAAGATGCTGAATATTTGCACAAAATGCTGATTATCAGCAAAAACTGGACGATCGAACAGTTGCCGATAGGAAAAAAAAAATACAACACGGTGTCACTCCAACTGTGAGAAGTCACACGACTCCCTATTTCACTGGTTTATTTATTCAATTAACTTTTCAGAATTTAAAATTTGCTTCAACCTGACTTCGATGTGAAATCTACATTTTTAAAAGATGTTATATTCAGTGGAGACAAAAAGATTTCAGGACTACTAAAGAGACAATCATTTTAAAGGTTATAGCTCCCTAAAAAAAACACAACAAAAATCCTGAAATATTTCTCTGAAGGAGTTTGAGATAATTAACGCCGCTTCCTCGTCTGCAGTATTTACATTTTGATGGTCTAACAGTACAATTAGGGCTTTGGAAAAACTGTCCAGAGCTGAGTTGGCTGTCAGGAAGCGTCTGTGTGTTTTCTTGTGTGTGTGTGTGTGTGTGTGTGTGTGTGTGTGTGTGTGTGGTTCCTCTACCTCAAGTGGGATTTACAAGCCAAAGCCCCTTGTTGATGGCGCCACTGTTGGGGGAGATCCAGACTGTACGGACTGACCGCCATGGGTGTTGCTATGTGCTCCTTTCCGTTAAGAATCAGTGTTACGATCTGTGTGTGTGTTCGCCTTCGTCACTCTCTGACTTAAATCTCACACCTCGTAAAAAAGGGTAAAACTGGGGACGTTTTGTTTCCTCAAAAGGTCAAATGTGGCGACCCTGAACTCAAATCAGACCCATCAGTGCCTCTAATTAGTGCCGGGTCACACTGAAATTATATATAAATACAACAGTATTTGACTGAATGTGACAGGATTTATTGATATCTATTGATGTGAAAAATAAATGTATAAATAAGCAGGTGTGTAATTTTACTGTAATTTACTGTAATTCTTTACCGTAATTCAGCATTTAAGACAAATATTTTTGCTGCATCATGATGCGACGACACACACAGCTCCAGCTCATATTATACTACATTATATTCAATCGATAAATCGCCCGTATCAACCTGAAAAGAACGCACGCCATCCGTCATCAAACTGAGAACAACTTCGACAGGAGAAAAGACGATGAAGATGACGGATGAACATGCGTGGCATCAGCAAATCTGACTTTTTCCAGATATGGTGCTGACTTTTACACAATTAAATAAATATTTGCAAACTATGGAATCCAAGCCGAGCATCCACCGGAAGTTATCGTGTTAAAAATCGGCAGAATAATAAAGAAAATCAAATTATAATGCGACACAAATACAAACAAAGTGAAAACATCTATTTTAACACTTTATAAATTGCTTAAATTCGGATATTTTTTGCTGCAAATATCTATTGAAAACACTTATAAATATGCAAGTCACTGTGGTTTACAGTTATATTTCGGGGAATGTAATAATCTGAGATCATGTGCAGTTGATTGTGGAAGATTATCATGCATACATTATGCATTTATGGCTGTGCATACATACTTGATAATCTGGTTTAATTTTGAAATTAGAGAAATACTTTTCAGAAACACATGATCAAGTTTTCATAAATGGAGGAAAAGCAGAACATTGATATTAAATTTCAACCATAAAGGAGCATTCGAGGTGCTGAACATGTTCAAATTTTGTGCCAGTGTCAAGTATTGTTCAACGTGATGAAACATTTACACTAAAATCTCCAGAACCTTCTCCTCATTAAGGAAGAGGAGCCTTTGATTTCTCATTTAGACCATCATAGGACACTAAAACTCTCCACTGGTGAAATTATTTAAGAGTTGGACGCACTTTAAAGCAGCAGCATAACCTCCATTCACTCCTCACTGTGTTAAAATGAAGAATACGTTCAGTAAAAAACGCTAAAAATATAATCAGAAAGTCTGTTTTTGTCTCGCTCTGACGCCAGAGGAGCCTCCTTTGTGTGTTGTGTTTAATAAAACAAGCAGCCCTGGTCAGTTGTGAGCGTGCAGAGCAGAGGCTGAGCAGAGTGTGCAGGCTGAGCAGGCACAGTGAGGGAAGGATTTTAAACTGTAGGGTGCAGCAGTCGTCTTTCAAACAGGACGAGCTGGAGGCAGCCGCAGAGCCGAGCGGCGCGGAGAAGCTGGAGGTGGAGGAGGCAGAGCAGAGCGAGGCCTGAACACAAGAACCACTGACGCTCCGCGATGATGAAGAAGACGAAGAGGAGGAGGGAGGGGAGGGAGGGTGAGAGGGGGTGATGTGTAATTACAGACTACATACCAACACCCCGCCGTAATTTACATTACTTGATGTCATGGAAAAATATTAGATGAAGATTGTTTTTATCCGCAGACAGTAACACGACGGAGGGAATCCGAGCGAGTGGTGCAGGATGGGAATTTGCACACACACACACACGCACACACACACACACCACCACACATATCTAACAGGCCACTTGACCACTTAAGTTGCAGTGATTATGCCATTAACTGACATGAACCGTCCGCCAATTCACAGCGTCACGGCAGAGCAGCCAATCGCAGGGTGAGGTGGACGTGTTTGAGCGGCGGTGAGGAGGTCGTCACGAGTCTCCTGAATGACATGCATTCTCATTTAATACTGTGTCTTCAGTATCAGTTCCTCTTCCTGTGTTTCTGTCTTTGACAAAGAAAACACACTGCTTTTACTTTTCCTGGAGCTTTCAAACACTTCTCATGGTCTTCATTAGTTAACAGAAATATGGTGAAATGCACCTTGTGCTACACTGTAAAAAGAAATTATTTGTTTTAACTTAAAAACGTGAGTGTCTGGGCTGCTTTAAAATTTTAAGTTGACTGAATTTGAGAAGACAAGTTGAGGTGAATTTGTAATTACTCAATTTGTCCTCTCAAATTAAGGCAACTTAAAAACAGGCAGCCCTTAGTTAAAACAAATAGTTTGGTTTTAAAGTGTATATAAAATAAATATGTTTATAAGTAAGGTTGATCTGCTTTCCTTTTTTTTTTAACTTAAACTTGCTCCATGTCAGAAACCAAGAATTCAAAACTTCTGTCTTACTACAGTGTATTTCTGTTTCAAATTTGAAGAATTCAACTGAATTATTTCGTGTCCTTTCACAAAAACTTGCCAGACTCTAGTTCAGTGTAAACCTTACTGTACTTGTCTTTATATCGTAAAGTCTGTATGTCTTAACACCGTCTAATCGCCCTGTGTCTTTTTATAAAATAAAATTTAATACAAAAACTTTAACTCTTTTGCACGTGTTGTATTATTTGTGTCAGAATCGCATATATTCATCTCTACTAAAAGCGTCTGTGTTTAGGTAACGTTTTATAAAGGTTCTGATATTATTTAAGTTTACACAGCATTTCTGTGCATCTTGAGTCGTGTACAGCTGTGGACTGTGCCAAGGTTTTGAGTATATACTCCGACATATAACCCACTGAGTCAACTTAAAAAAATTAAGGTAACCATTTGCATGCATCTTTTAAATTAGCTCCAATTCTGAGTCAACATTATGAGTCTTTTAAAATGTGATGAACTCAATTAGTTTAGTACAAGCAACTTGATAAAATGTAATTAAGCTGAACCGACTAAATATTCATCCAAAAGTTGTTGTGATGTTTATGGGTCAAATTATTTCATTTAAGATATTCCAACTTATTTATTTCAATTCCATCCAACTCAAAAATGTCACAATTTTTTTTCAGATTTTGACCAACTTCTTAAAATGAGTTGTCAAATGATCAAACATATTTTATTTTAAGCACTACCCACAAACCCCATGAATCTTTTTAAAGAGTGTATTAGCAGGCATGAGTTATTAACAACAGGTATGGTGCCATCAGGAGATTGTTAATGTGCTTGACCTTGTTTGGTTCTAGTTCTTCTTCAGAGTTACAGGATCAGGGTTCAGACCAGACGAGACGTAATTCGGAAAGCACTTTGCCTTTTTTTTGTATTCCCAAACAAACCTCATCCATCTTTCCCCTGCCTCGTGTGAGAACTTTGGATCTTCACAAAACAACCGGAACACGAGTCACAACTGAGACACCTGGGCATGTTAAAGTGGTCACTATAATTTGCACGTGCGGATACAACAAGCAGAAATATGTACTGTATGTGATGTACGTTACTTGCTTTCAGTTGATAAAGGTTTTCCAGAGCCAATAAAGGAACATTTTTTGGGATCCATATGGCTTTAATTTTTCAGATCTGTCATTACATGAGGGTGGAGAGTCTTCTAAGGTTTTGACCACACTGTCACTGAAACCCTCAAAATTCTCCACTCCAGATTATTGAAGCTCTTTAGGGTTAACGGCAAGGCTGCAACGACTGCACTTTTGGCTGAATCGCTTCTTGTTTAGTTTATAAAATATCAAAATATCACAAAAAAAGGTGATGACATCCTGGAAACATCTGATTCACAACAATATAAGACAGTGAATATCACAGTTATCGCTAAATAAAAAGACTAAAATCGAATAATTCCTAATCAGAGTGAGAATAGTTGGTGATAAAGTTTCAGTTGATTCATTGAATTGATTAATTTCAGCTCTAATTATCTTCTCTTTCATACATTAATTTACATTAACAGTGTTGAACAAGTGCCGTCCACTTCACTGAATATGTATATTTAGATGACAAATAGTAAATGTTTTTTCAATTGTATCTCAAGTCTCTATATAATCAATTTTTTGGACTATTTGATTGAAATGAATTAAAATAAAAACTGCAAGTTTAACTGCATGTGACATTGTTTTTCAAGATGAACACCCCAAACTAGCTGAAAGTAATCACATTCCACGGCTGTTTGAGTATTTCAGAGGATTACATGCCCGCTTACGACGAGGAGCAGGTAGTCACTAATCTGTACTGATTCATTCTGAGAGCAGCACATTCGGGCTGAGACAGCTTTCGAGGTGTTTGCTATGTAGAGCGCGTCGCTGTCTACAGCTCGTCTCGTCAGTGAAACTGTTCAGAACGAGACCAGAATCAGTTTGAATTAGCAAAGGTGCAAAGTTTGAGCGGGCCGGAGGGTATTGATTCGGAGAAGTTTATGCCAAACGCTGGGACTGAAGCTGTTGAAGCGTCTGAGCAGAAACAGGCACCAGTTTGATTTGATGCTTGATGTTCCAGAGAGTGCCAAAGTGGACTCTTACAGCCTCGAACAAGGTTTTTTGAAAATATGCAGGACTGAAAACATGCAGAAACTCACTGCTGCTAACTAAATGAATTAGGACATCATGCCTCTCATCATTCCACTGATAGCTTCATGCTGTACGGAGGCCCAGAGGTGACATATGCACACTGAAAATCATTACGTAAAACTGAAACTTCATTTACAAATGTGTGTCCATAATGAAAAAAAAAAAAATAAATAATAGTCTTTCCATTAATACATTTCCATAGTTTAAAATATATAAATATATAAATAACGCTAACGTAACTGTACAGATAGGTCGTAAACATAAAAATTAAATATTAATGTTGAATAGCCTTTTTTTTTTTTTTTGTCGTTTCAAATGAAATGTGACCTACATTTTTAAAAAGTTATAAAACAAAATTAGATTTTTATATATATCAATATTTTTGCACAAACTAAAATAAAAATAATAAATGTTACACACATTGTGTGGCTTTCTGTAATTAATTTTCATTTGAAAAACACAGAATTTTACTGTAATACTTTAATATAATTGTAATATTTTTGTGGGAAATATTTTCTCCCTTTATTGACAGGACATTGCGATTACATCGTCACCAAGGTGCCTCCATATGTATCTTTACTTTTGCAACATGAGTGACACAGTTGCTACAACTAACAATTATTTTCATTGGTGATTAATCTGCCCATTACATTCTTGATTAATTATTAACAATTATTAAAGTCAATAAAGTGTAGGAAAAAAAAGTAAAAAAATAAAAAATAAAATAAAAATAAAAATGCCCGGTGTAAACTTCCAGAGCCCGAGATGACTTCTTTTTCAGGGTTCCCAAATATTTTCATGGACAAAATAAAATAAAATTTAAAAAAAAATAAATAAATAAAAAAAAATAAAAAATTCCATGACTTTTTAAGAACCTTTAATAATTTTCAATGGCAATTTACAACATATGACACGAACAGAACTGTAAAATACAGTTTACTAAGAACAAGAGCAAATTATCCCACAATGTGGGAAATCTGTCTTGGGCTCTACACCCATACTGCAGCCATAAAAATACAACATATGACATAGCACGTTAAAAAATAAATAAATAAAAACACAAAAAAATAAGATAAGAGCTCCCTGTCCGTTGGTTAATTTGTTGGAAAAAGACGTAACGCAGGGAGAAAATACGTACGTTCACGGTAAACCAAACGTTAGGCATCTACGCATACTAGAGACACGTTACATCAACAGCTATGCAAAATAATAAATAAATCCACGGAGGATTAGTATAATGGTTTATTTCATTACACACAACAACATTCCCTGACTTTTCAAAAAAAATGTCATGACTTTTTCAGAGCCTGGAAAACAAGTTCATGTAATTTCATGACTTTTCCAGGTTCTCCATGACTGGGAATCCAAAGCTATTTAGTTTATTATCATGTATGACTGCAAAATGATCAAAATAACATATTTAAGAGGCACAAAACCAGCAAATGTCTGGCTTTTAGGCCTTAAAAACCTACTAACACAACTGTTTAATTATCAAAATAGTTGCCAGTTAAGTCTATGTTGATCGACTGATTGACTACTTGTAAGAGTTCCAGAGCACAGCTTCAAATGAAAGTGACAGGTGAGAAAAACAGATAAAAATGTGTGTACTCCAGAGCTACTGTTTCGAAAATTCTATTTTCACCTTGATTTTGTGATTTTTTTCAACCATAAAAATAAAAATAAACACCAATGGATTCTCAGTTTGAAATGACTAATAACCCGTGTCATAAATCATATACACATATGGGAAATGAAATTTCAATTTGATTGAATGCTTTCAATTTAACGTCATTCCTGGGCCTCCGTACCCAAAGGCGCCCACTGCATATGAGAACATTGTTTTTCCTTCCTGTTCTTACCTTTTCATCTCCTCGCTGCTGAACCAGCACCTGAAAGAGACGAAAGGTAGAGTCTTTCTAAGCACACAATCTGCAAATGCGACTGACATGGACGTCCACTGCAGCTGTCACATGAAGAAGACACATTAGTAAATAACAGCGGGTTGATAACGGTGAAAATGCACCATCAAATGTACTTCATAATGCTTTACGGCTGCCATTCGCTGACATTTATATATCACTTTTTAGTGGCGGGCCAATGAAACGCCGGCTTTGAAATAAAGTCGACCATGATTCATGTCTCTGCTGTGTCAGTCTTACATTAATATTATGACCATATCCATCATGTCGGCCATCTATAATGAACAGATGCTGTAAAACACAATTTGGCATGACAAGAGGGAGAGGTGGAGGGAGAGTGTTTCATTGATGGCAGTGTGTTGCCTTTCAAACGACCAGTGGAGCTCAAACCGGCATGAATCTGCACTAGACACTTATTCTCTTGTACACCTGAATGCAAAGTGATGAGAGACGTAAGAAAAGAAAAGTGTTTCAGTGTTTTCTGTGCAAAGACTCTTATAGTTAGATAATATATTAAACAAAATATGTATAAAAAGGTTGAAAGGCTCAATAACTTCAGGACTGTGTGCAGCATATGAAATAGTCACGAAGACACTCCTGAATCAAGGACTGTTTGTCACCTAGACATTCATAAAGACATTTTAACCATGACTTCTAGGTATCTTCAGTATCTGACCAAATGTCTCCCCTTCTGTTCCTGAGATATGACGCTGAGTAATGGACATAAAAGTGTTTGATACAGAACATTATGATGTCACAGTAAAGCTGACCTTTGACCTTTTGGATATCAAACGTCATCACTTCATTATTTTATCCTGTTTGACATTTGTGTGAAATTTTATGGACGAAAACATGTTTTGTGAGGTCACAGTGACCTTTGACCACAACATTCAAATCACTTTATTCTTCAGTTCTTCAAATGGACGTTTGTGTCAAATTTTGGGAAATTCCCTTGAGGTGTTCCTGAGATATCGTGCTCACAAGAATGAGACAGACCTTGAACTTTGGCCACCGAAATGCAATCAGTCCACTGTTTAGCCCAAGTGAACATTTGTGCCACATTTGTGTCACATTTGTGCCACATTTATGTTCTTAAGATATCACGTTCTCAAGAATAAGAGAGATTTGGTCAGTCACAGACTTGACCTTTGACCTACGACCACCAAAATCTAATCAGTTCATCCTTGAATCTAAGTGAATGTTTGTGCCACATTTGAAAAAAAAAAATCACTTAAACTGTCCTTGAGATACTACGTTCACAAGCATAAACAGACAAAGTCAATGTGACCACTAAAAAATCAATCAGTTCATCGCTGAGTCCAAGTGGACATTTGTGCCAAAACTGAAGAAGTTCCCTTAAGGTATTCTTGAGATATCACGTTCACGAGAATGAGACTGACCTTGACCTTTGGCCACCGAAATGCAACCAGTTCATTGTTTAGCCCAAGTGAACATTTGTGCCACATTTGTGATCTTAAGATATCACATTCTCAAGAATAAGAAAGATTCGCTCAGTCACAGACTTTATCTTTGACCGCCAAAACTGAATCAGTTAATCCTCGAATCTAAGTGAATGTTTGTGCCACATTTGAAGAAATTCCCTAAAGCTGTTCTTGAGATACTACGTTTACAAGATTAAACAGACAAAGTCACTGTGACCTTGACCTTTTACCTGTGACCACCAAAAAATCAATCAGTTCATCGCTGAGTCCAAGTGGACATTTGTGCCAAATCTGAAGAAATTCCCTCAAGGCGTTCTTGAGACATCATGAGACACCAGAATGAGACAGACAAATTCACAGTAACCTTTGACCTATGACCAGGATTGAACAACTAATTGTTCGATCCTCGAGTCCAAGTGGACATTTGTGCCAAATTTGAAGAAGTTCCCTGAAGGTATTCTTGAGATATCACGTTCACAAGACTGACATGGATGTAAGGCCATTGCAACGCTGACATATGACCCTTGATCTTTAACCATCAAAATCTCATCAGTTCATCCTTGAGTCCAAGTGTTTGTGCCAAATCTGAAGAAATTCCCTCAAGGCGTTCTTGAGACATCATGAGACACCAGAATGAGACAGACAAATTCACAGTTACCTTTGACCTATGACCAGCAAAAACTAACTGGTTCATCCTCAGGTCCAAGTGGACGTTTGTGCCCAATTTGAAGAGGTTCCCTTAAGGTATTCTTGAGATATCACGTTCACAAGACTGACATGGATGTAAGGCTATAGCAACGCTGACATATGACCCTTGATTTTTGACCACTAATATCTCATCAGTTCATCTGTGAGTCCAAGTGTTTGTGCCAAATCTGAAGAAATTCCCTCAAGGCGTTCTTGAGACATCACGAGACACCAGAATGAGACAGACAAATTCACAGTTACCTTTGACCTATGACCAGCAAAAACTAACTGGTTCATCCTCAGGTCCAAGTGGACGTTTGTGCCCAATTTGAAGAGGTTCCCTTAAGGTATTCTTGAGATATCACGTTCACAAGACTGACATGGATGTAAGGCTATAGCAACGCTGACATATGACCCTTGATTTTTGACCACTAATATCTCATCAGTTCATCTGTGAGTCCAAGTGTTTGTGCCAAATCTGAAGAAATTCCCTCAAGGCGTTCTTGAGACATCACGAGACACCAGAATGAGACAGACAAATTCACAGTTACCTTTGACCTATGACCAGCAAAAACGAATTGTTTCATCCTCGAGTCCAAGTAGATGTTTGTGCCTAATTTCAAGTAATTTCCTTGAGGTGTTTTTTTAGATATTGTGTTCACAACGTTGAGACGGATGAATGAATATGCAGACGACGCAAGGCGAGCTGAATTGGCGCCATATTGAGGTCTGGTATCAAGTTATTATTAAACATCTATGGGACCTACTTTAAGCGCAACTACGGCTAACAGTTCAGGCAAAAGTTCAACGATCTGGAGAGGAGTGAGTGGAAACAGGTGAGCAGGTGGGCTGGGAGAGTCTGGTAAAGGAAGGAAAGGGGTTAACAAAGGCAAAAGGAAGTGGCTGGTGTGAGAGTGAAGTGACTAAGACAAGAGAAAAAGTCAGAGAGCATTCGGTGGACAGGAAGTGAACAATGAATTAGTTTGAGAGAGGCAGAGTGTGACTTGCTATGACTCAGAGAGACATACTGGAAACAACGAGTCTTGGCCCTCAGGTACTTTTGAAAATGGGTTTTCCTCTCCTTCTTTTCAAGAAGAATTCCTGTCTACACAAGTATGGCTATAAACCATAACCCTGCAGCCACACAAAGAAGGAGAAGATGATTTTGACCAATAAAAAGCCTGGGAAAAAAGCTACTATTGGAGAGCTACCAAGAGCTGCATCTTTCATAGCTCATTCTGACACCTCTGTTCTTCATTATTGTGGAAGACAAATAGTATATTTATATATAAACATGTAAAAAGTCACACAAGTGAGTCACGTTTGAGGTCATGGACAGACCAGAAAACACATTAGTAGACACGAGAAAGGCGCATGTAGGCCGGTGGTTACCTCCTTTTAAATATTTCTTACTAATTCAGTCTGTTTCAAATTTGGTGCTGACTAATTTGGATCCATTTTTGATCACTGCTTGGGCACGTCAACACATCTCCCCGATTAAGGGGTTAAAATTAGCACGTTCCATAAATGCTGATCACTGCCAGAGCTGATACATACCCCAACCCGGTCTCACTCCGAGGTTGTCGAAATCTGGTGCTTGGTCAGTGACTTCCCGCATCAGACACCGACAAAAAAGGCGTCCTTTAACGTCGGCATGATATGTGGCCGATCACCATTAGTGTTGGCAGGGAGAAACGCGGCAGGACAACGACATTTAAGTTAAGGACACACCAAACCGTCATCAAAGAAGTAGCGGCAACGAAAGCCAACTGTTGCGTCGTCTACGTCGCTTCATGTTGCCCTGTGTCAGTTGCATTTGAACACACTACACGGACTACATCTGACGGCCAAGTAGCACGTACATTCTGCGCCTGTGTGAGAGAGAGCGGAGTGAGAGAGTGGTACATCCTGTCAGCCGAGGGGTTTCCTATCTGTGCAGCCGAGCACCGCAGCACCTCCACGGACTATTACATCCAGACGGTCCCGGTGTTTCCTCCTCAGGCTCCACTTCACTCAGCTGCCCGATAAACCCACTGCTTCTTCCCACTTTAACCTGAATAACAAACCAGGGCTCGGTGCTCCGGTTGGATCCAAACGGAGAGCCGGGGCTAGCTCAGAGACTAGCGGAGGCTAACTGGCTGTGCTTCCCTCCAGTCATGCTGCGGCTAACGCTCCTAGCTAGCTCCGGTTTGTTATTCAGATTAAAGTGGGAAGAAGCAGCGGGTTTATCGGGCAGCTGAGTGAAGTGGAGCCTGCGGAGGAAGCACCGGTTAGCCCCGGTTTCACTACAGGCAGATTTACTACATTCGCTACAGGGGCGAGGAAATAAAACCTGAACAGCCAATCAGAGTGATCTCTCTCACCGACAAGCTCCACTGCCGATTCAACATGCTCAATCGGCCGAAAAGTGCCAAAACTAGGCCGACAGACGCTCACCGTTGGGCCGACTGTCGGCTTGGTGTGTCAGGGCCTTTAGGGTGGCGGAATTCTGGGTAGGGCGGACTCATTTGAACTGAGTGTGAATGCCGATTGTAACCTTTCGCATTACATTAAAAAGTCAGATGTTAGCTGGTTTCTTGTGCAGGCGAGAAGGGGCTTTTTTTGAGGAAGTAATTAAGAGTGTCGATTCGGACCGGGTGGGGAACGGCAGTTGATGAGAGATGTTTCTGGGTGCCGTGAAGAAGACAGACAATGGAGTTTCCTCCTTTTTGTTTCAAGTTGTTGTCCACATGTTTAATGTCAATGGAGTACCGACACTGAGCAGTGCCTGACCACGGAAAGTGAGCTGAACGACTGAAGGCCTTTGGAGGTAGGCCCACATCCCTTACCTTAGACCTGGCAGCCGAACGCTCATTCTTTGGTAACATGTGCACAGGAAGTCAAACTCTGGAAGCCCTAGACGAGTGTTTGCCCCAAGTAACAGCACTAAGTGTCCAGGGTTGTGTTTGCCGTGACGAACGGCCAAAAAAAGCTTTGTTCTCAAATATAACTTTGTATATGTGGACGAGGCCTTGGTATAACTTCTGTTTCGATGGCATTTCAAAGGAGCATATTTTAATTTGAAGCCAGTCGTCGTTTAAGACAAGGCTCAAACCATGGGTTTAAGTAGACTTTGTATTTGAATTGTGGGGTTTTGTGTACTGGCATGCAGGTATGAGATCACATGTGGTTTAGCTTTGCTCTGGCGTATAATTTAGATAGAAATTAAAAGATGACCTCATGTCTTATGTAGCCCCGTTGGCCCAGGATTCACATATCTGACACGGACGACAGCCTTGTATAGTTTTCATCATAAATCTTCCCATAAGGAAAACTGAGAACAGAAGGTTCACATCACACCCGGCACCAAAAATACTCTGCAGCTACTGCACTATATTTGACCAACAGTGTACTATTTTGTGGCCAGGCCACATGCAGTGGTTGTAGGTGTCTTCTCTCATCTTACATTGTGGGCAGGGACTGGATATTTTTTTCACGTCTTCAGCTGGGAGACATTCATCAGTGCCGGATTCTTCTCTGTGCTGCTGATCAAACAGATTCTTATAGCATTTTGCCAGATTTGACGCCACGTCTCAGCTGTGCTTTCTACACCGAAGTCGTTCTCCTGCATCTGTTTAGTAGCCTGTGTGATAACGCAGGTGGTGGCAATCAGTGCAGACTCTAATATTTTGAAGAGGAATGGCTGTTTGTGTGTGTTTGCGCTTCGGAGAATGGCCAATAAAGCTCAATTGGGCTTCTAAAAATGAAGTGTGAGTAAAAGTAGAGTCTGTTTTTGGGCAGAAATGACTGCAGACATTTTATTCTGCTCCTTAATACTGAATGGCACAAGCTGCTGCGCACGCTCCCAAATTCACACCTAATGAGACACACTTCATACATAAATGTCCGTGAAGACGTTCCGTTCAGGTGAGATAAAGAGAAAATTGGAGCTTTTCTGTGACAGCGACGAGAGGAGAGTGCCTGCAGGTGAACTCGGAGAGGTAAATGAAAACCATCCGAATAATCAAATTATGTGCCAAATTCCACCTCCTTCACATCTAATCCAACCTCTTCCCCTCACACTGCTCATTCTCATATCAGCAAAACTGTTTGGCTCTTAAAACTCACTATTTCAAAAATGCTAATTTCCTAAATGTGTTTTGCCGATTGCGTCCGCAGCGCTGATGGAGGTGCATATTTCTCCCCCCCCTCCTTCGTGCACTTTCATTTCCCCTCTCGCCCCGTTGAAAATTACACACAGCCTTGTTTTGTATGCAAAGATACCTCCCTTGCTCAGGGAAATTTTATTTGTACGCCGTCTTTCCTGCTAATGCAACAAATGAGAAATGGCGATCCGGGCCTCGGGAAATGCACAGGCCCGGCAACTGGCACTGTGATGTTTGAGCATAAGCCTCTCCTTTAAAAAAGCGTGTTGATTCTCCATACCCCAATATTGACCGACCGTCTCTGTTTGATGTATGCATGCACTCCCCCCCTCACCATCACCACCACCCTTCACATACACACACAGTCATAAACTCCCCCACTGCCATGCAAACCCAATGTTTGGGCTTAACTTGTTAGTTCTGCTTCTGGAATAGCTGCTGATGCCCCGAGATATTAGTGTACGATCGACTGTTGTGATGGACCGGCCGACCGTCTGTCTGCCTCAGAGTTTGCACACGCTCGCTGATGGGTGACGGATGTAAAGTAGCATCTCGCAGCACAGACTTTGTCGTGTTCGTGTGTGTTTACAGTGGAAAGGATGCGGGAGTGGAACGTCTATCATGTAAGGGAAACACACACGTCTAAATGTAGATCGTTAGTGTGAAAGCATATGTACTAATATTGTATTCAATGGAAAAGAAAGATTGTGAGTTTGAATTAGGACGCACACACGCTTTGCTCAGCTTGGTTAATTTCGCATTCGGATATGATGTTTGGCTTGTTAACATCCTTATTATAGCATCTTTTCTTTTAATTTCAGTGCATAAAAAAGTTCACCCAACTTAAAGCATTTTATTTATCGTCCAGTTCGGAGATATACAATTAAGGTGAATGGAATTTTGCTTGCAGTGCTCACAGATATTAAAAATAACTCCAGCAGCAGTGTGTTTGTCCTGAAGCATGTGCCAGTTTCTCAGCATGACTGTAAGAAAACACAACACTGGTGTTCACTGGAACCACTTACAACAAGAGAAATATGTCCTTTGATATCTTCTAACGGTAAACCTGTCCAAGTAAAACCTAAAGTCTAAAGGTGCATGATCCAACCACTTCAATGACCTTTATGTGCCAGGGCAAACTTTTAGAACAACCCAGGACAAAACGACGCAAAGCAGGCTGTTCTCATGCACGGTTCATACATTATCCTATGAAAAATAACGCACTGAAATTCATACATATTCTACATTATCATGAGCAAGAGATTTGTGTATGACCCATGTATTTGGGAAGACTGCGATCATGCTTCCGATACGCTGCCGGGAGGAAGGTTGGGGTGGTGGAGAGGTCACAACAAAACTTACTTTTCCCCAGGAGATGGGTGTTTGGAACTGTGTAAACTTTGGGTCGTTTTAAGGTATGTCGTCGCCATGTTTCTTTTCTCAAACCTAACCACACTTACTTTACTTGTCCAAAACCTAACCTTTCCGTTACGTAAAAAATACCAACTGCGCGACGTTCATTCCTAGGATATCGTATGACCTGTGTATGAGGACACGCTGCACAGAGAGAAGAGATGAACCAAGCGGTTACCTACAGGACTGCAAAATGAAGCCAAGGCGCGTGTGCCAAAACCTGTAGTTCCATGATTGGCCACTTGAGGCTGGCTCCAGAAGCGAATCAATCCCCATCTTAAAATGTTCAACTTTAAAAAAAACATTTTGGGTAAGGCTAATTTTCTCCTTCGTGACAACTGCACAGTCTTTAGCTCCTTTTATACTGCCTCTTCAAAGTGCAGATTTCACACCATCATGGCGCCTTGCTGTTCTATATTTAAGGCACAACTGATCATTTTTTTGAGAGTTGTCTTGCCCTTAAGCCGTTTTTGGAGGCAGCACCTGCGCCAAAAGGAGGTCTGTGTAAAAGGGATAGCTGGCAGGACAGGGGTGTGATGTTTTCACGATGTGTTACGCATGTGACCCACCACCGGAGATTTAAAAAGCAGCTGATAGCAGTTGGCAGCTAACTCAAAGACGGAGAACAGCGGATGAAATGTCTGCATACTGGGAAAACAATGATGTCCGAGCAATCCTTAATCTCCGAGCAGGGGACGAGATTGGCCGGCGTATAACAGGAACAGGAAATGACTGTTACTGACATTTTAATGCCATTGCTATTGTTTATAAAGCGCTATTAGCGTGTATGTTATATGTCACACTGGAGGCTGGCGCTGTTGTCTTACACGTGACGCCCCTCAGGACTCTTACGTGTCTGCGATGCTGGCATGCTGTCTAAAAATACATACTGGAACTGCATCACGCCACCGTCATTTGGGTCTTCGTAAAAATCCAACGGCGGCGTAAAGAAGGGACGTCGTAACCAACATATTCTCACTCTGACCTTGTGGTGTATCGATGCATTTTCTTATTCCAAAATACGCAATACATCAGTACAACACCGCAATTGACTTTTTGTCCTTCAACAACACACGCATGTGGTTGGGTTTAGGAAAAAAAGAACAGGGTTTGGTTTTACAATCTTACGAGAAGCGAACTCCACCCTCCTGGATGAAAGTCAGTGGTAGTTGGACCCATCCACCATCACTCCTTCCCACCCTACTCGGACGTTCTGCCGCCTTAACTTTCGTTGTTGTCCCGTCACGTTTCCCGCTGACGACGCCGGATGCCGTTAAACGATAATGACCTGCCGCATATCACGCTGACACGAAAGGATGGCTTTCTTCGTCGGTGTCTCACGCCAGAAGTCACTGACCAGGCGCCAGATTTCGAGGACTTCAGAGTGAGAACGGGTTGTTGTCGTGGCCCTACAGCGTAATCTGTAAAAACAGAAAGGGCTCTTGAATCATATCCAGCTCTCATTCCTCCACAGTTCCACCTGTATCTCCAAATTTTAGTCTCTTCTGGCTCCAAAGAAACCAAATGGTGACGGCCAAAACTCGGCATTGGCTGTCGACAAACCAATTGGTGAGCATCTTAAATTTTTATGATGTAATTCAATTGGAAACAGTTGTGGCATCAGAGGTAAAACAAACCAAACGCAGCAGCTGCTCCGTCACACAGAGGTTACATACAGTACAAATGTCAATAGAGAAACTAAAAACGTGTCCTGAAAATCTCAGCACACCGAGCTCTTCCTGTGCTCCCCTGTTGGGACAGAGAGCCGTTATTAAAGCAGAAATATCACCACAGCAGATAGGTATCTCCTTCAGATCGAAGATAATCCCCGCTGAGGCTCTGCGCCCAGATATCGAGAGCTGATGCAAAGTTATCTCACCAGGAAAATATCCTTGTTTACTAAAGTGTCTGAACAGTGTAAACCTAATTACTCTGAACTAGGTCAGAAATCTGCTACTGAGTAAAGAGTAATCAAACTGAATATTTAATGATGTATACTACTGCGCCCCCCCCCCCCCCCAAAAAAAAACCCCACACTGTACAGCATCTCTCTTTCTGTTTCTACCTTTGCCCAAATTCCTCACAGACTTCCTGCCCGTCTGTAATTTGTTAATCAAATCACCTGATGAGAGTTGTGCGGTCTGGTTGTGATAAAGAAGCAAAGAGGAGAGGGTTCTATTAATAGATCAGTTGACTTGTGGCCTGCAGATGACAGGAAGAGGGGCCTGTCATGAGGAATGCCTTTGTTATTTTCCATCCAGGGAGGAAATGAATTTCTTGTGATTTTTCAGAAACGCTGCCCGTGGGCGCGGGCGCCGCCGCTTCAGGAGGAGAGAGACAGAAATAGACAGGAGAGTCAGTTGATGTGACGATGAGTTCCCGTTTTTGATGCGTCCGTGCGTGGCAGAGCAGCTCGGTCTCAAAGAGGTTGGGACGAGGACGGGCTCGCGTTGAAAAGGTTTGGGGATGGAGCGAGCTTCAGTGTGGGAGGCCCGTCCATCTCTGTGAAGTCCAAGAACGTATTGTGTCGTCATTTGATGTTCCTGTTGGAGAGCGATGAAGAACTCCCATCAGCTTGCTTTGAACGCATCCCTCAGCGCGACAACTTTTCCACGAAGGAATCAATCTTTGATGCACACAGCCAAACCTTGAGTTAATGTATGTTGATGGCAGGCAGGTTTTTATAAGTCGTATAAGTGGAGCTGTAATGAGGAAGGTAAAGCAGCAGCAGTTATTGATCCATTCACTCTGGAATATCAAGTTTCTGATGGACAAAGACAAACTTGCAGCCTCTCAGACATTCCAGTTCATTTGTCCTTCCTAGTAAACCATTGTTCCTTGATACACTTGGCTTTAATTGGTGTTGAGATCTCTCCATTGTAAACGGAGCAGGGTGGGGCTGTTCACACCGAAATTACAAAGTCGATTACCATGATAATAAAATGTGTCCACTCGGTAAAGAGACCATGTGGTCTATGAAAGGACGGCCAGTTCCGCCAGCTCTTATTGGTGTAGTCTGGTTTGGCTGCAGCTCCCCTTGTTCTTGGAACCGGTATCAAATGGCACATGAACACTATAATCGGAGCAATTTTCCAAACATCTTCAACTTCCACCGCACAGAAACGGATCCAGGAGTGCGGCAACAAAACCGGGCCTTATGTCAACTTCTGATTCCAAAACGTTAATGATCTAGATCAAAAGGAGCTTCACAGACGACTCGCTTTTGTGTTTTCCGAGTCCTTTTCAAACGCTGCCTTTGAAGGTTGAATACATGCCCAGAAAATGGTTTGATTAAACAGGTATGTGGGATGGTTAAACATATTGAAGACACTAATTACTACTGAACGCTCTGTGGTGTGGGGCGCTGGATGAGGATGTGGAGGAAAGGCCGCTGGGCTCAGGCAGAAAGTCGTTTTTTTGAATCCGAGCGCATCCAACAAACACAATCTAGATTATTTCATATGAAATTAATGTCATTTGCCTTATTTTCATCACGGACAGGGAGATTTTTCTGCCCTGCAGCCTGTGTCAGCTTCTGTGGAGGAGACACCCACTCCCAGAGTGTGAGGGGTAAAGGAAGATAAACACTTTTTGAAACAGGGACTTTGAAATGACATGTTTTTATGTTTTATCCAGACTTGAAATAGCAACAAGCAGAGTGATTTTTGGACTGATGCACCTGCAGTCGGAGTACAGAGAGTCCTTCAGTTGTCTCATGTTCCTGCTAATTAGCGTCAGACTGCATTTTAGCTACGGATTGATTTGGTGAAATGTTTCTAAACAGTGTCCTCTCTTGAGCCTGTCACAGTCCAGATGAGGTCTGAGGTGATTAAAATGAGGACGCATTCATCTTCAGTTCCTGTGTACTCGCAGCTGTGTGAGATCTTGGGAGAGTTTTGCAAACCAAACCAAAACCTGATCTGTTTGTTGGGTTTTGGCTGATTCCTCGGAGGAAGATTGGCCGCGTCCGGTTTGGCTCCTTTGAAATAATTGTGCCTATTTGTACGTAGTAAATGCAGCAAATTGCATCCACATATTTGGTTTGGTTGAAGAAGCCATGAAACACACACACACACACACACATACCTGACCTTTGCTGCAGTGTAACTATGATTAGTGACGTGAGAACTCTGTTTCCAGTCTTAGTTGACCTCCTGTACGAGCCCTACATGCACAATGACATTAAAAGACGACACATGAATGCACAGTTGTGTAATTATTCATCGTTCGAAGCCATCTTGATTTAAATAAATCATAGGTGAGTCCCTCCTCTGGCTGCCCTTGGCATTTGACTTTGGTTTAGGTCCCTCTTCGCACGATTCCTCTGCTGTGATGTGGACCGAGAACACTTTTGACACATCTCTCGAAACACACTTCTAATTTGTCCCTCAGGCGCTGGCTATGACGCGAGCTGACACTGAGGTCTGACAACATGACTTCTTTCCTCCTCTGGCCAAAGCTGCCGCAAAGCTGCAGCCTCGCCCGCCTCCAGACCGGAGAATCGGGGTGTCTTACAATTGAGTTGTTCCCCTCCCCTTTTGGGACATCGGTTCGAATTAACGCCACCGCCGTCTAACTCTTAAGGCATCGCCGCTGACAGCTGGAGCGCTCACACACACCAGGTGCTTCTGTCTCCGCCGAGGTGCCTATGACACCTACCTGTTTTTTAGCCCCCGACCTGTCAAGGGAGCCAGATTTAATTAACGTAATGATCAAAGCAGGAAAAGCAAGTTTAGCCCTGAGGTAGCAATCCCAGTGAGCCGCGTGCTCTCTTGCTAATTATTTAGCATTAAGGTAGACGGCGCTTATGCATACATGACTACTTCAAAGATTTGATTGGGGTTTGGTTCGTTACAACAGCAAAGCGCCTGGAGGAGCCGGTGGTGACATCAAAACATCAGTGTGGATAAATCTGCTGGTGTAAAGCGTCTCGCTCTCAGCCACCAGGTAACCTTTCTTTATCCTCTCTGACAGCGCCTGTTCACAACAAACATCAGCTGTGTGAATTTAAATGAAGGGACGTGGGGGCAAGTTCAGGATGCGATGACGAGGGAGATGAAAGTTTTATTTTAGGGTGCTGGGAGGAGAAGCTGAGCGCTCTGACCGCAGTTTAAGGTGACCCCGAGGGACAGCGCGCCGCCGCCACAGCTCATCAACTGCAGCCTGGAATGAACTCTGAGGTAAAAAATAATAAAAATACATCAATTAATAGGTGGGAGAACTTGTGTGGTTACAGGCAACAAGCATTCACAACTCCTTTGGTAATTAGTTTTGATACTGTCATTATGTTGTTGACAATTCCAGTCCGAAGCTCTCAAGATGCCAAATAATTTAGAGTGAACACAGTGTAAATGTTTCTAAAATGACGCTTTAGAACCCAAAGATTTGATGTTCGATGTCGTGCTTCAATGCAAGTGTGAGGATCAGTGAGAGTTCCCACCTGTCAGTCAACTCACAGCAGCGATAAAAATGGAAACTACTCAGATTTGTTGAGATTTTACTTTTGAATCAGTTGATTTTCCTACTTTTTACTCTATGTGTAACCTCCTGAGATGCCAGATGTTTTTTGGTATGCTTTTTTAATTTCTCCTAGCTGTTAGAGCTGAGAAGAACCTGAAAGGCATAAAAAACCAACCTACACACTGTCTTTTAACAGTTAATAGTATTCAAAAAATATATGGGAGACACTGGGTTTATTTCTAACAGTCACCAGTGTGTAACAACATGTGTGTAGCGAGGTCAGATGTACATTTGTAGTGTTAAGTAAGATGATTACACAAAATTTGTTTTCTCCCTCTGCTGTTGTACTCTATGGGAGAGGTAAGCAACGTCGCTCTCGTCGTAACGTTCGTGTTTTAGCACTGTTAAGCTGTTTGTAAGTTCACTGTATGCTAACGTAATCTTGTGTTGCTTAACTTGTGGAGGCGAGTTATATGGTCGTAGTTTTTACCTCTTGCTGTGTGTGTGTGTGTTTCCTGTTTTATTGTACTGAATTGAATGAAACATGGCTTGGCCTTTTGTTGCTGTACTGTAGAGAGAGAGGGGCTCAAGTTTGTGTGGTTGTGTTTGACGGAGGATTTTGTTTTTGCCACTTGCTCTCAGAAATGAACACAGATCACCTCCAAAGACATCTACGGACTGGGCCTGTTCGTATCAACACAACGCAGTCACGCTATGGATTAGGGGTAGGGATGTCACGACACCAAAAATTCAGTAGTCGGTGCCGATTAAAGTAAAATTACACAATTCTCGATACCAAAGTCGATAAAATAGATAAAATAGAATAAACCTAAGATCCCATGAACTTAAACAAGAAATACTTTATTAAAATATTTGCATATAAAATAACATTTCTTCTTTTTCGTTGTAAAAAACATTGATCAACATCCGCAATAAACTCAATAAACTATTATTTAAATCACGCTGACAGCGTTTGAGCCGACCACAAGAATGTGTGCAATTTTGTTGGTTGTCCCGGTGCAAACGGCATTCTTTGACGTCCGTGGACCACGGACGCACTCCAACCGCTGTGTTTCGGAAGTAGACGCACATGCGCAGTCACGTCCTGCTGAGAGCGAAATCCCTGATCGTTAGCTCACACGCACCTTGTTCAAGCTGTTCTCTGTGTTGCTGAAATTAGACAAAATAACATGGAGCATATCTGCTTATTATGCTACTGATTTTAATTGGGATATTTCTTGATATAACGGAGTGTTGCACGTCTCGAAGGCTGGGCTCATAGGAGACTCTCCCAGGGGAGGGGCTGGGGGGAGAGAGGCAGATGGACGGAGTCCGGAAGAAGCTCGGCATGAAGCACAGACGGTTCAGAAGCAATTCGGAACGAGTTAAAAGCAATCTATTTTCTGGCCTAAATTCTACTTCCTCGTCACCCCCTCCCTCTGAATGTAGGCAGGGACTGTAAAGCTATATGGTGTATGCTGCCCCCATCAGTTCCGGAAGAGTCTTAGCACCGATTCTTACGCTGGTATAAGTTCTTCCGGTTTTTCACAAAAAGAGTATCGCCGTTTTTTTTTTCATGGTATCAAAAGGTATCGTGAGTATCAGTTCTCATGACGTCACTAATTAAGGGTCACTGTTTAACTCCAAAACTCTTCAAAACAACCTGGTCTCACTCCGAAGTCGTCAAATACCGGCGTTTGGTCAGTGAACTCTGGCGTCAGACACTGACAAAAAAAGTCGGCATGATAGGGCAGGTTAGACGGGTTGTGGATGGGTCCAATAACCAACAACTTTCACCTGAGAGGCCGGTGTTCACATCCTGTAAGATCGTAAAGCCAAACCCTGTTCTTTTTTTCCTAAACCCAATCACAAACATTAGCTGTACAAGGAAAAAACTTCAATTAGCGATGTTGTGCTGACGTAGTGCTTTTATTTTGAAAACAGACAATGCATGTAGCAGGCTGAACTTGACACGACGTCCCAGAACGTCAACAACCAACACACCCAGGGCACCTTGGACATTGCATGTGGACGTGGAAAGTGCATGACCAAGCACGTCGATATGTGACGAAATCAGAGTGAGAATGTGCTATTCAAAACCCTGTATGAATTTTCTGTGCTCCAAAATCCAAGCTAAGAATGTCTTTTTTGTCTTAAGTAACAGATTTTCACACCTAATCAACCTGTGAAATGCTGCGTTAATACAATAATAAAGTCCCAATGTCCTCAAACGAGTACTTCCTAATTAACAGCATTTTACCTTTTTACTATTGCCGATATCGGTCAAATCCGTACGCCATGTCAAACTACAAACCTTATTAAGCCTAATTAAACAATTTTCAACCATAAAACTTGATCAGTTATTGCGCCTGGTCCACTTTTGTGTCGAGATCAGCTGCAGACTGTCTTGGCAGAGATGGCTGCCATCTTGTTTTCACATCATAAAAAGTGTCCACGAACGATGACGAACGAGAAGTCTTCGTTAAGTAACATGAGACATAAGGTGCAGCAATCTCAAAATGTAATGTCATGATTTGAGGACGAGAGTTCAAATGGACCACAATGGTGGAGAATTTCCCTGAAAGTAAAACTTAAAGTGTCCACATTGGCCTCCAGCTGTTTTTTACTGCCGCTTTCACACAAAATTTGGTTCTAAGGTGACAAAAAGTCCACTTAGTTTCTCTTGTGGGACTGTCGGAGATGAATGGAGTGACTCTGGATCAGATTAAGTCATCCTTCTTCAATTTCACTTTTGCTTTAATTCACTTTTGGAAGATGTGTGGTTTGATTAGACAGAGAACTCTGTTGTAAACCAAGCAGAATGGACATTAGTGGAGTCCAATGAACACGCTGTGTGCCAGTAACCACCGTTTCTGCTATTGCCAGGAAAAACTGTTTCTTTCCAAGGCTATTTCAATGACAAATTCAACAATTCTCCCTGTAATTTTGGACAATATCATCCTGCATTTGCATAAAACAAATTGTTGTTCATTTTGGTCTGCATGCCAGAGATCTGGTGGTGTTGCAATCCCAGTGGTCGCCAGTAGAGTTTAACGTCTTGGAGTCTTGGATTATTTAATGAAGTGCAGTTCTTATTGTGATTTCTGAAAATCTCTGTGCTGAGAGAGGTTTGGACACATTTGTTCCATATTTCGAGCATTTCTGTAGAGTGTCCCACATCCCTTGCTGCATCTTCCAGTCGCATTAAAACAATTACTTATGCCAACTTCCTTTTATTGGGTGGTCAGGTGTCTGTGTCTCTGGGTTTCCACGTACAAGTCAAGGATTATTAGAAAAGCCACTCTGCCCGCAAGACATCCTCTGCTTAAATTCATCCTCCGTTTGTGTGGAGACAAGTTACATGCATCTGACCATGTGCCTGCCTCCGAATCTTCAGCCAGCGCCCGAAGACCAAAGACTGTTTTCATGTGTTTATCTGGACCCGTTGCAGTTGCTACAGAGGTAACATGATTAATGTGGAATCGGAAATTTGCTAAGGTATGGTGGCAAATTTGAGAGATTTCAAGGATTTTACAAGATTGCCCATTTGAAACATTCTGGCTTGACTGAAACGCCATTCAGCATGAGAAGCCGTGTAATTATGAGTTAAACGAATTCTGCAGTTTGTTGTCTCGTTGGATGAGTAAAAGCAGGCCTCCAGCCATAAGCGAAGCCGGGTCTTTCCCTTCGGTGTGCGACATGAATAGACAAGAAGAGAACAGCCCTCAGACTGACACACAGGGCTCTCATTGAATCATGTGAACTAAGACAGGGGGAATTTCTGATAGCCCCCATCTTGGTGCGCAGACGTAGAGACAAAAGACCTCACTGTCTGCTGCCGTGGAGCTGCGACTTACCTCCAGGCACTGCCAAATAAAAAAATAAAGAAATAAAAAAGGGGGGAAGAGAAAGAAACGACCTCCTGGTTTTGGGACCTGAGCGGTTGCCTATTGTTCCACTTAAAATGAAAATCCCCTCTCCTCCGTTGGGGCCCCCAGTAACCTGTTCTCAAGCAGCTGGTGACCACCTGTGGAGCAAGTCAAATTAGGGAAGGATTCCTACTGTTTCTGTTTATTGTCTGCGGGTTTTTGTGTGTGGTATTGTGCTTTGGTCCTGCGCGGCGGCGGTGGAGGTGGGTCGGCCGGCGGGACAGCCAGTGGCTCCCCAGAGGCTTTTGTTTTGTTGCTCAAATCATCAGGTTTTCCTCCAGCAACACGGCTCTTGTCATCTTCGGCCGCTGATTGTTACTCGCAGAGGGAAAATGATGCTCAGTGGAGTGTGGGAAAATTCGGAAGAATTTCAAGAGGTGACTGTGATGACTTCTAATTCTTCTTTTACTGTGGAGTACACGCAGACAGCACCTTACGAATTCTTGGCCTCCGTAAAAGGTCTAGGAGCCTTCTTTAGACGCCACTGTCTTGCGTGACTATCTTTACATTTCAAAAGAGAAAAAAAAAAGATGGAAGACTAGGAAGAATTTCAAGAGGTGACTGTGATGACTTCTAATTCTTCTTTTATTGTGGAGTACGCACAAACAGCACCTTACGAATTCTTGGCCTCCGAAAAAGGTCTAGGACCCCTCTTTGGACGCCACTGTCTTGCGTGACTATCTTTACATTTCAAAAGAGAAAAAAAAGATGCAGATGAGATATGACCTCTGTCTATTTTCCCTCAAATTATCCAATTTAGCCTTTATGAGATCCCATAGCCTGGGAGCCTCAAATTCCTTTTTCATCCGAACAAGAGGTGCTCTTGTTTGCCGCTGCGACCATTCGGCACAGAGATAGAAAACAGATATTAATCATCATTTGGACACACCGAGGGAAAAAAAAAAATTACTTATGGGTCACAACGAAATGAGTCAGTATTGCAAGGCTGCGAAACACGGTGGCTCTTTGTGTCCGTTTCCCGTTCCCAGGAATGCGGTTCGTCTTATGACTCGAGGTGGGGTTGGGGAGGTGAATGACATCACCGGTTGTGCTCACATTTGAATTCTGACACAGTGGCACCTTGTGTTCCTATTCACCCTCCACCTCCCCGCCATCTCCTCTTCTGAAGCCGGGATTGTGCTTGGCTCTGCCTTTTCTTTCCCCCCTCAAAGAATACCTCCTTTTCTCTTCCTCCTCTTAAGCAGCTGCCTGCGTATGAAGTGGAGAAAATGACACTCCATCTCATGATGAATGGTCCTTGACCCCTGGAACCCGCTCCTGTGGGACTCACGCGGCGGGCGCATTTACATAAGCCAGGAGATCTCACGCACGGACTTGTTTACATCCGGGAAAAACAACCCACGCTCGCCACCGCAAAGGTGCTGCAAATGAAGATTAAATATTTGTTGATCAACCTCAGCTGTAAATTGGACAACCTTTACTGCCGCGTTCTCCCTCTCGGCTCCTCGCTTCCTGGTTTGACACACATCGGCACTGGTGGGGTTGCCTCACTGAGAGCCCTTTTGTTACATGATTAATTACTCTGAGCAACAGTTATGGCGGGATTAACAATTAGCTAGACCTGTCAAACAGTCAGTCTAAGATGGCAGACTAATTGAGCGGCTGGTTGGCCATTGTGTCCCAGTATAAGGCCAAGGAAGTGGGGATGGTTCACAAGCCTTTCATCTCTTTTACAGGCCTAATACCGCGGCAGAAAAGGGCCCGCTATCAGGCACAGCGAGCTCAGGGTAATTTTTCATGAATATTCATATGCCTCCTCTATCCGCAGTGAACTTTACAAAGTTACCTTCATGGTGCATGTTCTGGAAGTCTGCTGTTCTTTCTCTGCTACAGAGGATCTTCACTCGCTGTAAAAAGTTGTACACACTGCAAAAAATGCCCATCTTACCAAGTCAGTTAGTCGGAAACTTTTTGAGTCCCTTTCTTAAAACTGAAGCAGCAATCTTGTCTAAACCTCATGAAACCTTACACATGAAACAATTATCATTATAGATTCGTTTATAATGAAATTTTGTGGTTGGATCGTATTAAATACATTCAGCTTTTGTGGCAATTTATTTATTTCAAATGGCCATTTTAAGAGGCAAAAACATTTATTCTAAATTTTATTTATTTATTTATTTATAATATCTGAATTCCGTGTCAAACACCATTGAACATACAATATATGAATTCCCTTCATATCATTCATATATACAACAATACACATACGCATATTATCAAATATTAATCAACTGTTTTTGCCACCTTTACTTTTTTCAGCTCTTAATTTGCCACTTGAAGACTTGTAGCCAGAATCTGGTGTTGCCACAATTATGACAAAAAGAAGGGCAATTTCTACTGCAAATGTCTTAAATTAATATACTGTTTAATATTTAATTGGTTTGATAAAATTGTCAATAGATTGTTTGAAATTAGAAACAATAAAAACATATAATTTAGGAACGATTTAAATAAAAACTACCTATCATGCGCATGGGAACCTATTTTCGCTGAGGGGTGCAGCACAGTATAAATGTGCGCACATGACTATGCAGTCATTAGTCTTAAGAATATGCGCCCCTTCACTTCAGACGCAATTTCCTCCGGACTGCATACGCCAGATCTCTGAAATTTTATTTTGAATGATGTCGGACATCCAGTTGTGTCGTCACTTAATCCACTCATGTCCTATGGGCAAATCAGAACATCACATCTGCTTGTTATTAGCTGCAAGTGTCTCGTGTTCAAGATATTTTATCTAAAAAGCAGCTACAAAACAACTCTCCAGGAAATTTGGGCATTTGACCATGCTAATAGTTAGCACCCGCTACCGTAATCCCAAAGACTACATAAATAATGGAGGTAGCTTGTGTGTAGTCTCCTATTGGTTTGTGGACTCTCGTTTCGAACCCTGGAGTTTGGCATTTTGGGAGTCGCCATCTTAGTTTTTTGGAGCCAGAAGTAAGTGACCATATTTGGATGAGAGCGGGTGGATTTGAGTCATAGACTGTAGCGACGCCTCACAGATAGCCACGCCCTTAAATATGCCTAAACGTGGGCCTTAATAAAATGTAAAAGGGTACGTTTGAAATAAATATACGCCCTGTACAGTGGTCGTGAATGTTTAAATTAGTTATACAGACAAAAAAAGTTTTTTTCTTCCAGGCTGTAAACATGTTTATTTCTGCTGTAAAGCTGGGAAATTTTAACATGGAGGTCTATGGGCACTGATTGTTTTGGAGCCAGCCTCAAGTGGCCGTTTGAGGAACTGCAGTTTTTGGTTCGTTCGCAATGGCTTCATTTTTCAGCCTCGGAGGTTACCCCTTCCCAAAATCTCTCACCAAACCAAGCTGAACCCGACCCTTGCACTTTAACGTAAAGTCAGATCCGAGGGATGAATTAAATTTGCACATTTTAAACATGCATATTGTTTGTCATTTATTTCCTGACAGGCACCTTATCATACACTGTGCAAAATTTAAAACACATGTTCAGATAGCCGATAGCCCTGAGTAAGAGGCACCCTCACCACCCTTAAATATTCATTTTAAAATGTCAGTACATATAAACATTTTAATTGTATCGTAACGTCATCAAAATTAGCAAAATTCTTGGTACGTTTTGAGCTGCAACAAGAAGGCAGCCATCTTTAATTTGGTAAATACAGACCTCCACTTCCTGCATTGCACAGCAGATCCACTAGAGGACAGTTAATGTGCAGAGTGAGTGCAGCGGGTGTTTCAGGTACTATTGGTCTTAATGATGTTGTAGAAAGCTCCTGAACTCATGCATCAAATCTGATATAAAGCGTATTATATGGTTTAGATTTCCTCGCCCATTTCTCCAAAGAATAAAGTGACACTATCTCACCACACTGGTAGGTTTCAATTGTATTTCAGAATAAGTGACTGAAGTGCTTCATTTCTGCAGTGCAGCATCTCCAGAAAGTCAGTGCGTGGAGATTCTGAGCACATCAAGATGACGAGCTGACTGAACTAATCATCGCGCCGGTTAATCATCATCACTAACAAAGACAAAAAGAAAAGAAAGAAAAAAAGATCAAACCCCATCCAACAAAGAAAGAAAGAAAAAAAAAAACGACCAAAAAGTTTCTTGCGAGCCAAGTTTTGGATGAGCGGGGGGAAAAAAGAGAAACCTGCAAGGCCACACAACTGAAGTTGCTTCCTCAAAGAGTTTTTATCCCCGGTGTCCATGGGAAGAACCCCAGCGGAACAGCTGCAACGGCAAGCCATGGCTCCTCATGAAAGGTTTTGCCTGGAGGCAGGGAGGCGAACGACTTGATCGTGAAGAAAGTCAATTGTTTCCCCGCTGAAAGGCAAAAAGCCCAGGAGGAGCTGCACCATGGTGTGTGGGACATATCAAAATATTTGACAGACTTCAGCATTATGAAAAACCTCCGTCCTTTTTTTTTTTTGAGGGGGAGAGGTTTTGTTTTTCCTCCCACCGCCGACCCGTCACACTCCCATCAGGCCCCCTGACTGGCCCGTGTCATTGTTTGGGCCCTGAGAGTTCAAAGCGGGCCCTTCAGGAGCCGCTCAGTGTGCGCTGACACCATGTAATGAAATTAGCAGTTGTTGCTAAACAGGTTTCAATCAAAGAGTCCGAGCCAAGACCTAGTGCCCACTGTTCATGAATCACCTCTTTCACTGACTTATGGCAGACAGTCTGGGACATTGTTCCTGCTTTCATTGACCCATCATTCAGCCAGGTAGTCCCACTGAGAATAAAAAACACGGCTTTTCCAAAGAGACCTGGCCGAGAGAGAGCGCGGCAGCATCAACAACAAACTTATCGACGGAGGTAATTAAAGGGTCAATTCAGCCACATTACACAACAGCATTCTTATACTTGCTTTGGCAGATACATAGCTTGGGTTTAATGTGCTGAAGTTTGCACCACCAGAATATAACAGAGGTAAAGTCTACAACACTGAACCCTGGTTTACTGGCTACTTCTTACCTAAATACAGAAAATATTGCATATTTTTTTTCATGATTTATGCACCATAACATTTGACTTTTATGACTCAGATCCAGCCTCACAAAGATCAGGGGAGCAACCCGCAGTGAAGTCATCTTTTGCACTTTTAGGAAATGACTATTCTAGACAGTGGTGGATCGTCCTATAGGCGACACATCTAGAACTGCAAAAGTACCACCACCTAAATATAACTATTTAAGGCCAGGTGTGTCGTGTGCAAAGACTCAAGAAGAGGTGCCACCAAAAAAAGCCCGCAAGAAGATGTTCTGCAGTTGTGAAACCAACATATGGCTAGATAAACTTGAAGAAGGTAAATGTGATTTGGCCAAATATTTAAAATGTCAGCAGCAATGAAAGAGGAAGTATTCATATCCTTTACCAAAGTCAAAGTACTAAAAGTACACCAGGGGCGTACATATAGCAGTGCAGGCCATCCCTGGGGTGGAGGGGCCCGTAGAAAAAAAAAAAAAATAATAATAATACATTTAATTTAAAAAATGGTGCCATTTTCTATATATGTCCTGAAAAAGGCAAACCCATTTAATTTTTATTTATTTTTTCTAATTGTCAGTATGTATGCAAGGCAAAATTAAATGCGATGAAATCTATAAACATACCATTAAACTATTCAATTAAATGATTAATTTCTTCCTTTCTTTGACATTTTTGATGATATACAATGACGTTTGCACTAGGGCCCGCCGTAACTTTCTTACACCACAAAACCACCTTGTAAAAATACTCTGCGTTGGAAATTTCACTTTAGTAGAGGTAAGTAAGTACAATCAGAAAAATGTTTATCAGTATTAAAAGTGAAACTTAACTGATTATCAAGATGGTTGCCAATTTAATTTAGTTTGTGTGAAGTAGAAGTAGAAATAAAATACTTAAGTAAAGTAAAAATACCTCAAATTTGTACTTTAGTGATTAAATGTACTTAGTCACATTCCAGCACAGGTCAGCAGAGGGGCGCACAGTAACTGAAATCACAGTAATTTAAATCAATGGTCAAGAATAGTAGGATTTTTTTTAGCCCTGAAATGTAATAGTCCAATTATTATAATCACTCTAAAAGCAGTGGTTCCCAACTGGTGGGTCGTGGCCCAAAAATGGGTCACGTATCCATTCTTCAGTTTATAAGAGACGCATTTTATTTTCAAGTATGATTACGTTTTATTTTGGAATGTACTTTCAGCTCCGTCACAGAGACAGTGAGTGTCTTGTGGACCTTGACCTAATAACTAAGGACAAATCTGGACCCTGTGACTCCAGTTGGGAACCACTGCTTGAAAATGTAATCTAAATTTGATTATATGATATTCCTGCATTTTTTAAATGTTCCTCAAATATAAAACCTGTTTTCTGTTGTTGCAGGCAACAATTTATTTGTGGACTGTGAAGATGTTTCTCCCTTATCTTGGTATCTTGGTCAGAGCGATCTCGACCAACTGTAAAATTTGCTCTGAAATAAGACAAGAGCAAAAGTAATTAGCTTGTTAGCTCCTGTTCTTGTTAATTAATACAACAATTATAATAAAAACAATACTAATTTTCGTCAGGGGGGGTCAGGGGGGTTCGTGGAAGCTTGCCCAAGGCGACAAAGATGCGAGGTCCGGCACTGGTTATAGAACTCAGGGTACGATGTCTTCAGAAATAAGCTCTGCTCCTGTTGAGCTCTGTCGGCTTTATCAATGGAATTTAATCGATAATTTAGTCCTTTCTTAAAACCAGGTCTCTCTTGAGAATGAGACCTCATAGTCTAACGAAATTACCTCTTTAAATAAAAGTTAAATTAAATAAGTTTTAAAATGAGTGGGAATATAATGGGAAAAACTGTCTTAATGTGAATCAACTTGTTCCACGAAGCAAATAGTGCTTGTTTTTATTATCTGATGACGTGCTATAAATGTGAGAGAGACACCTTCATGTTGCTTGTTTTGTCCCACCAAAAAACCGAAAACTGAAGAAGAATCCTCAAATTCTCACATCCGAATAGCTGAAAACGTTTTCTATTTTTGCTTGACAGGTAACAAGTATTTAAATTGTTGCTAATTCCTTTCCATCAATTGATTAATTGAGTTATCGGCTAATTGTTGCAGCTCGACACATTTACAAACGTAAAATATGAATATGTGGTGCAAAGAGGTTGTGACTGCATGTGTCAGCTTCACACTCCAATCCATGTGAAATTTGGCACAGTGGTAGAGGGTCATGGGAGGATGCCAATGAAGCAATATTACATCAATTGGCCAAAGGGGGGCGCTATAGCAACCCATTGAAATGTCAAACTTTGAATGGGCATATCTCATGCCCCGTATGTGGTAGAGACATGAAACTTTGCACAGAGATGCCTCTCCTCATGAGGAACACATTTGCCTCAAGAACCCATAACTTCCGCTTATATAGATTTTCCGCCATTTTGAATTGTTTGAAAAACACTTCAAATGGATCTCTTCCTAGGAAGTTTGAGCGATCTGCATGAAACTGGGTGAACATAATCTAGGGAGCAATATCTAAAGTTCCCTCTTGGCAAAAGTTGGAAAACTTCCTAAAACTGAGCTTCTATAAGGCAATGAATATTGCGGAGGGCGTGGCTCATCACATAAAGGTGTAGAACATCTCAAGGGTTTCACCCATCACCACGCAACTTTGTAGGCATATGACCACACATAATCTGAGGGGACCCCTCCATTATTGACCCCATCAAACAAAATGGGGGCGCTAGAGAGCTCATTTCTTATCTAGGCCTAACCGCCATATGGATTTTCACTAAACTTGGTAGATATGTAGAACAGGACGCCTCAAGGTGACTGGAGAAATTTAACTCTAATTGGCAACTGGGTGGCGCTATAACAACAGAAAAATGCTTCAAAATGGCTAAAATGCGACCGATCGCTGTGGCTCCCCCTGTGGACCAATGTTGGTGTTGTTTCTAATGTTTGGTATGACTAAGTCATGGTATGGTATGCTGTACATAATCACGTTTTTCTACTCACTGACGTGGTCAATCTATGTGAAACTGCACATAGGCATTGAGGATTGGCATAGGTAGAAGGTGACAAAGCTACCAACGGAAATGTAGAAAGTTTTCTTCCATTTTAATAATTAAAATATGTCTGACAATACATTTGAGCATGACTCCAACATATTTTGCCTTTTGCAGTCTTTGTCAAAGTCGATTTTCTCACTCATATACCTGAATAATACTCGGGGGTCCCTTTTCTGTCTCTCTTTCAGCCAAAGTGTCCTTAGCCTGACTAACGTTGACGACCCCTGCCCTGAAAGATCCTGTCACAAAGCAATAAAAGCTCCTTGTCTTGGTTACACCACCAACAACAGCGTCTTCTATTGCGGGGGGAGATGCGACTTGTCAGGTTCCTTCAGCGCCGTTTTAAAACACTCTGCAGTTGCAGTAATTTAACAGCATCTGTAATCGTGTGTATTTACAGAGCGTCGTCGTACCTGGTGCCTCAACGAGCCGCAGGAAGGTGGAATTATCCTTTAATGCACAACACATGTACGACTGCTGCTGCATTAACAATGGCCTCCACAGCACACTGCTGCTTATCATGTGTGTGTGTGTGTGTGTGTGTGTGTGTGTGTGTGTGTGTGTGTGTGGAGGCAGAGCGGGCCTGTGATGCATGTGTTTACATGTGTGTATTCATGCGTCTGTGTGATGCATGTGTTTATTTGTGTGTGTCTTGTGCTTCATGTGTGTGTTCTCGCCTGCAGGCCTGTCTCCTGAGCCCCCCCTCCTCCACCTCCACCGCCACCACCACCTCCCTGCCTCTTCCCACACACACACACACACCTAAAACTGATGGCTTTGAATCACTGGCAACCCTGCTGCTAATTTATTTGCGCTGAGCATTATGGGAATTAATGTACCTGACATTCAATGACAACAGCCGGCGCTTTGTGGCCCTTTTTACATTTCAACACATTCCTGCCGCACACACGGCTGCCTATTGAAAAACGTCCATCTTCCCACCTAGCTGAAAAGAAAGCACACACACGAACACACACCCGCGCACGGCAGGCTCTGAACCTCTAGGTGCAGGAGGCTGTTAGCGGTGGCTGATGATAGTAGCAAAACATTAACATAATAATTAGTGTCTTGTAATTGTTTCATTAAAACCAGTTGTTCCATTTCTCCTCTTGTTCTCCCAGAAGACGCGAGACGGAGTTTGGACGTCAGCCAAAGGGAGGGTCGGTCCACGTTTGTACCCGCTCAAGATGTTTGCCTGCTCTCTGGGAAGCCGGGGAGGCTTGTCAGCGGTGGCGGCGGGCGGCGAACACTCCGGCCATATGCGGAGACAAAACCAACACGGGGGTGAGCAGGCGGCGGAGAACTCGCAAACTGACGCACAACAAAAGGACTTACTGTCAAACAGATCGTCCTAACATCCTGAAATCAACTTAGAAGTGCACATCTTTAATAACAAACATCATCATGTGTCAAAATAAAAGCCGGCGTTGCTCAAAGTTGCCCAATAATGAACTAAATCCTGTATATGATGTCAGTTCCTTTAAAAGGTCACACGGCGTAATCGGATTGAAAGCTGGCGGTTCATTTAGAGGCTGCAGATACATACACAAGCGCTCATGCATATACAGTGGCCGCCTGGCTGTGAAGTGCATTCACACACACACACACACACACACACACACACACACACACACACACAGATTTCAGTCGGCGCTCATTAGCATTTTAAAGAGGACTTCCACTCCTTTACCGTTTAGTACCTGCCAGTCTGCATTTGTGAGCGTGATCGACTCGTCCTAAAGCTACACACACTGACGGAGTGAAACCTGTGATGTCATTAACATTTAAATTATAAAGCTGCTGCACCGTGTGTGTGTGTGTGTGTGTGTGTGTGTGAGATTGTGTACGCAGACAAAAGCTGATTGAGTTGTATTAAGATGAGCTCTGGATGTATAAACATATAAACCTGTGCTCAGGTCAGCCTCCACGCAGCAACTTAAGAGTTTAAGTCTTATTGACGATTATGATCTCAAATTTTTTCTTTATCTTCGGAATCAATTAAGACCCCCCCAAAAGTTAACTAAATTAAAATATCTATTTTTAGTTTTCAATTATGTGATAACCCTTACGATAAATTGAATGAAGGTCAGTTGGAGAAGCGGATTGAGGCAAAATTTAAAAGCAGCACTTTTAGATCTTAATTTCCATGTTTTAACTTGTACGAACCTGCAACAGGATTCTGGAGCAGGACGAAAGACGACTTCATAGAACTTTGAACTTTAAATTAGGTTTTTGCATTTGACCACAAACAAACTAACAAAAGTGGACACCATGTTACCACGACTTAAAGCAAATGTGGACCAGGGGCGTAAACTGGGTGGGCAAAGGCCCCTTTCCTTCTTCCTACCCCTTTACTTCTAATGGTACATGGACCTGCACTTGCACAGCACCTTTCGAGTCTTCCGACCACTCAAGTTGCTTTTTACACTACGAGTCACTATCACACACCGGTGGCCGAGGCTACCATACAAGGTGCCACCTGCTACTCAGTCTTTAACACACTCACACACTGATGGAATAGTCAACGGGAGCAATTTGGAGTTCGGTATCTTGGATACAGAATCCAAGGGTTAGGGTTCAGTATCTTGGATATTGAATCCAAGGGTTAGGGTTCAGTATCTTGGATACAGAATCCAAGGGTTAGGGTTCAGTATCTTGGATACAGAATCCAAGGGTTAGGGTTCAGTATCTTGGATATTGAATCCAAGGGTTAGGGTTCAGTATCTTGGATACAGAATCCAAGGGTTAGGGTTCAGTATCTTGGATACAGAATCCAAGGGTTAGGGTTCAGTATCTTGGATACAGAATCCAAGGGTTAGGGTTCAGTATCTTTGATATAGAATCCAAGGGTTAGGGTTCAGTATCTTGGATAATGAATCCAAGGGTTAGGGTTCAGTATCTTTGATATAGAATCCAAGGGTTAGGGTTCAGTATCTTGGATACTGAATCCAAGGGTTAGGGTTCAGTATCTTGGATACAGAATCCAAGGGTTAGGGTTCAGTATCTTTGATATAGAATCCAAGGGTTAGGGTTCAGTATCTTGGATACAGAATCCAAGGGTTAGGGTTCAGTATCTTTGATATAGAATCCAAGGGTTAGGGTTCAGTATCTTGGATAATGAATCCAAGGGTTAGGGTTCAGTATCTTGGATAATGAATCCAAGGGTTAGGGTTCAGTATCTTGGATAATGAATCCAAGGGTTAGGGTTCAGTATCTTGCTCAAGAATGCTTCGACATGCAAACTGGAGGAGCCAGGGATCGAACTGACAATCTTTTCATAGGTGGACAACCAACTCTACCTCCTGAGACAACAGCCACCTCTTCTCCCCTTTGCTCAGGCCACATTCATCTTCAAACTCGACCTACATTTTCATCTCTACTACAAACCTGTTAAGTTTCGTGACTGCGTCTTCCCGATGAAGATAAAATCTGTCCACAGACCAATAAACTTTGCCCCAAATACACACTCACATCTTCTTAAGGTGGAAACAATGCTGGCTGTTGTGGCATTGTCATGGCCGGTATTAACTAATAGTCCACTTACAAGCTTTTTTCCTGGAGCCTTCGGTCACTTCTCATGGTCTTCATCAGCTAATGGAAATCTGCCCACTTGTCATGGGGATGGCTCAGATGTCATCACGTGACCTAAACATGGAAATGATAACAACAAAAAGGTTAGAGAGTCAAAGTTTTATCTTCATGGTCAAGAATTACCCTCCACATGTTCTTTATACTGTGAACTAATGTTCCATGAAATGACTCGCCAAAACCAGGGTTGTCAAACATACAGCCTGCAGGCTGGAACTGCCCCCCAAATTGTCCAATCCAGTCCACTAAATCAGGTAAGGTTAAGGTTATTATGGAGTGGTTTTACTGGTCTGACCCATCTGAGAACAAAGTGGGCTGTATGTGGCCAATAAACTAAAATGAGTTTGCCACCCCTGGTCTAAACCGTGACATCCTCTGGTGCTCAGATGACCAAAAGCTAGAATGGTTATTTGTTTTTGACATGTTTGAGTTCGTTAGTTTTTTGCAAAGCCTAAAAGAGAAGGCAAGGAAGTTTCTTCAATCAGTATTTATTTAGATTTGTTCAGTGCTACTCAGTAAATGCCTGTATGACTGATCCAGGAACTCAGTCATCCACAGTGATGATATGATTATACACGATGCTTTTGATGCTGCTTTGTTCCATTTTCCTTCTGTTTGGTGACATCTGAAAATATGTACGCCAGACTCTGGTTCTGGCTTACTTTGATTTTTATGGAGTCTTGTCAGCCCATGCAGGTTGGGCATATTTGTATGCTATGACACAATAATAAAAAAAATCCATTCATGATGAACGATGTAAAAGACAAATAAGAAACACAAGGTAGGATAAAGTTCCCTTTTACTTCTTCAGATCATCAAACAGAGAGAGTTCATCCTAAAGCGTAAACCAGTGAGACATCGGTGTTTGATTTGATCAGGGACGCAAAAAAAGCAAACAGTAAAATAAACACCCAAACTGACCAACTTCCTGCTTCAGCTTTGACCCTCGCTTTAGTTGCACGCACATTTTGTCTGTGCAAGAAGAGTTTACCGTTTGCCACGATTTCATTTACTTGTGGTGACCCGCCACGATTAAAACATCTGCTGCCATGTGTTTATTTTTTATTTTTGAAGCTGAACTGATTGCACCACACTCTCGGAGCGCAGAGTGTACTCTGGGCAGCAGAACGTCAGGTGCAGTGAAAGTGAAATTTAAAGGGATAGTGCACCCAAAAATGTAAATCCAGCCATTATCTACTCACCCATATGCCGAGGGAGGCTCAGGTGAAGTTTTAGAGTCCTCACATCACTTGCAGAGATCCAAGGGGAGAGGAGGTAGCAACACAACTCCACCTAATGGAGGCTGACGGCGCCCCAGATTCAAACGTCCAAAAACACATCATTGAAACCACAAAATATCTCCATACTGCTCGTCCATAGTGATCCAAGTGTCCTGAAGCCCCGACATAAAAAGCTGTTTGGAAAAACGTCATTTGAACTCTGTTTTTAGCCTCATTGTAGCCTGTAGCTCTACAACTTTTGACGCAGTTTGACGTTACAAATCAACATTTACAGCTCGTCACAGACAGGCTGCTGGTCCAGCACCTGCTAAAGTGTGCTCACTTGTTTCCCCTGATAACTTCAGATCCAGATGTTCAGGAGGTTTTTTACCATGAGCCGAATTATCCACAGAGGTCTCGTCCTCTCCAAAACAAACAGACCAGGTGATTTAACCCAGTAAAAACACTGAATAAAGCAGTTTAACGTTAAAAATGAGTGTTTCTTCAACACTGTTTGGCATGCTGAAGACGTGCGGCTCGTCCTGCACATGCTAATGTGCGCTCACATTTTTTGTCCAATAACTTAAGACCTAGACATTCAGGAGGTTTTTAACAGGAGCCGAATTATCCATAGAGGTCAATTCCTCTCCACAACAAACAGACCAGGTGATTTAACCCAGTAAAAACACTGAATAAAGCAGTTTCACGTTATAAATCTGTGTTTCTCTGATGCTGTTCAGCTTGTCGCTTTTTTCTGTGATATCTTAAAAGAGCCAGATGTTGAGGTTTTTACTAGATAACGAATTTAAGTAGTAATCTCTTCCTCTCCAGAACAAACAAATCAGGCGATTATCTTTTTATGTCGGGGCTTCAGGACACTTGGATCACTACGGACGAGCAGTATGGAGATATTTTGTGGTTTCAATGATGTGTTTTTGGACGTTTGTATCTGGGGCGCCGTCAGCCTCCATTAGGTGGAGTTGTGTTGCTACCTCCTCTCCCCTTGGATCTCTGCAAGTGATGTGAGGACTCTAAAACTTCACCTGAGCCTCCCTCGGCATATGGGTGAGTAGATAATGGCTGAATTTTCATTTTCAGGTGCACCATCCCTTTAACTGTTTAGCGCACTGGGTGTAAAAGTTTGCATTCACTCACAGTAGCTGCTCCGCTCGTCCACTGATCTGATCTGATCCGACTGATCATTTATCCACAACACAACTCAAACTCCACAATCTGCTGCCGAGGAAAGAGAGCTCGTGGAGCGTTCTGCCTGTGCTGCATTCAGGGACCCACAAAAGCCTCTGAATTTAGAGTGGACACATAATGACACCTCTCGTGACCTCCTGGTTCGGCCCAGACCTCCAACCAGTTAAATCAGGCTCAACTGTTGGCGTGTTTACAACCTTTCTCAACTTGTGACTGCTTCTCCAGGTGTCGGACGTGCATTCATTCAAAGACTCAGAGTTTCCAGTCTCTTAAAATGTCCACTTCACTACATCGTTCACATTGACTCCCAAATGTTTACTGAAATCATTGTGAGAGCTCCAGATCAATCCCAAACTGATTGTTTTAAACGTTTCTTCACTGACTTTGACGGAAACACATTTAACCAACAGAACCACTCGGTACACAAACAAATGTGTCGAATCCTCTCTCCATTTTCCCGCAGTGTTTTTGTGTCCCCGAACATACGTGTTCTGCCAGACGACCTCACACACACACACACACACACACACACACACTGCTTGTGCTGCTGTTGTTGGTCTGCAGCTGCGTGCTCTCCACTCCATCTCTCTCAGTGCAATACAGTGAGGAGGCATGGGAGGCAATAAGAGGCATACGTCTCATTGGCCAAGTCCGGGGTGGGGAGGTGTGTATGTGTGTGTGTTTAAATGTGTGTGTGTGACAGCCTGTGTCACACCACCAGATAGTTAGATACCACCGCCGGGGATTTGACATTTAGTGCTTTTTGACAAACTTCTGACGACCGTCTCCCGCAGATCATTATCAAAGCATTTCTGTCTCTATAATCAAGATGAATGCTTCCGAACACAACGATGATCATTTTGTGGAGGAGCAACTCTCGTGGATCCAACAAGGGAGGGGTGCTGGGGGGGGGGTGGGGGGCTGCATCACTTGGGCGTGCTTAACACATACATTTCCATTTTCCCAAAGACAGATTTGTTGGCAGCGCTGATATAAAGCGACACCCTGGTGCTGACAATGTTTCTGTCAACTTATTGAATCTTCGGCAGAAAAAGGGGGCAATCTCGGAGGCAGACCGCAATCTAAAACATTGATAAATAAATATGGGAGATATGAATATGTTTGTTTGTTTGTTTGTGCTGGGTGTCGATTTAATCCCCGCTTGCCTTAGAAATCTCCCCAAAGACTGATTGGTGTCGCGCACTGCAATTAACTCCACGAGCACCGTCTATAAATCAACTTCCTGAACTCGGCGTGGAGGAGATGATGTTTTTGAAATTAGCACCATCCGCCGCTTGTATTGTGGGGGGCAGGGGGAGGGAGGAGAGGATGGAGGGAGGGGGTGCAAAATTACGGCCCCTCTGATATCTGATATTCAGAAAACACGCAGAAACAAGTTTCAGAAAATCACGTTCATTCTTCAACGCGCCGCGGGAGGGGAGGAGGGGGGGGCATGCACACATGCTCATTTTCTTGACGTTTTGAGTGGCGAGCGCGCTTTTTTATTTTAACTGATCGCCTGTTTGGTTGCAATTGAAGCATCGGCGCCTCCCGCGTATTCGCCTCCCGCGCTTCCACGGCATTATGAGCCATGAGTCGCTGTCACTGCCTTCACAGAGGAGCAGCATTTGGGTCAATTATCATTCCATTCAGAATCATGCTCGACTACTTAGATTAAGAAAAACACTTATTTGCCCACATGGTCCGAGAAGAGTAATATTCCTCCGACGGAGGCCAGCGTATCAAGAGAATGCTTTATTGCTTTACTTATTCATGTTTCATTTGCAAATCCTCGTGTGAGTGTGTGTGTTTGCGAGCGTGGTTGTGTGTGCATTCCCTTGCAAGTGCGCCTGATAACGCTAATCCTGTTTACTTCCCTTTGCCTCACTCCTCAGTATTTCAAATATACCTTACGCCTTTCTCGACTTCAAGGCGTATCCGTGGAGGAGAGCGCGGCCCCTGCCCCGGCGATCTGGCGCACACACACACACACACACACACACACACACACACACATCAGAACAAAGGGAGTCCCCCCATATTCCATTCCCTCTCTGAATATGTAAAACACAGCAGCAGTGGTGCAGTCAACGCTGAGAAATTACCAGAACTATCTGGGCCATTGACAGGCCTCCCCTGTGGTCAAATGGGCCGCGGCTGTGTTTGGTAAGCCCCCCCTGCTCTGGTTTCTGTGGCTCTCCGTAGATAACCAGCAGGAGGGAGGAGAAGCACTCGGGCGAGCTCTGACAATCGGGTTTGGAGAATTCGGACGTGTGTGACTGTTGTGTTGCACTCTGCCCTTAAAGGCTTTTTCTTAAAGTCTCTCATGTTTCAGGGGGCAAAAAGGAAACAGATTTATGGCTTCAGAGGGACGAAATGAGCAGAATTTTATTTGTCATTGATTCATACCGATGGCTTCAACTTCAGCTCCTGAGACACATCATCGCATGTCGACGTTTGGTCATGGACTTTCTGCATCGAAACACGACGTCCAAGGCACCCTGGGTGTGTTGGTTGTTGATGCTCTGGGACATGGATTGTCTTCTTTGAAAAATACACACCAGTAAACGCAGCAGGTGCTGGTAAACAATAACAGCAACCAATCGCTTCTCATGCTGACGTGAAAAGACTATCTATCTATTACTACTTGCTGTAAAATAGTGCTCTCCAACTTTTTTGTCTCCGTCTCGTTCCCCTCATTCTCTCTGGAGAGGTTCAACTTTCGTCCAGATCAGCCAATATCTGTTTCCTTCTTCTCAATTTTTTCAGTGTTGGCATTGTGCACTTCCACTTGGTTATGGTTCGGAAAAGATCATGTTTTGGCTGAGAATGCCCAGTTTTGGGCGCGACAACCCCTGCTGGAAAATCAGTGACGTCTCAGTAAAAAACAACCACTTCTCATGGCGCTATGCCCGCAGGAAACGAAGCGATGCCTCAGTAAAAATCAACACTTTTTCGCTGAAATGCAGCAACAGCTCAGGAAGAAACTAACGCTTTTTGTGGCGCTATGGTTCACTGGAAAAACAGCGACAGGTTGCTACAACACATCAATGTTTGGTGCCTAAGAAGTAGCTGAAAGCGCACCAATGACTTACTAATTGCAGCAGGTTTTGGTCTCGAACAATCGTCTGCAGCTTTGCAGGCGTCTTGCCGAGAAGTAATCCACCATCTCCTCCACCTCCTGATGACAAAACTGTCTCGTACACTATGTCACTTTCAAAACACTGATATGATACGCATGACACATACAAAAAGAAAATGACCATGCCATTTTCTTCTAGCAACTGGGTTGTTTTTAGATTCCTGGACAGGTAAAAGATCTTTCTGGTTTGTGACGCCTCCTCCAAACACAAACAACCTGTCTGGAGCTGCAACCCACATTTGAGTCTTACAATGAAGGTAAAATATAAGTCTAGTCAGCCAACCAACATCAGGCTACTGACAGGTCTAAATTAGGATTCATTAATATGTTTCACCACAAGGTAAACTGGGCCATATGGGACTTTTCCCGTTTTTGAACTTGGGTTCCACAGCGAGCCGAGCTAGGGAGACACAAGACTCACCACCACGACTGAGGTTCGGCAGAACTGACAGGAAAAGGTCCCTGACAAAGATGCATGATGCACATGTTGGTTTACAAAAATGTTAAAACAGTTTTTTAATGTTGTGCAAAGGCTACACATTTTTACACCTGGAGAATGTAAGAATCACTTCAGGCCAACAACAAAAAATAAACTAGGCTGAGCAAACGTCCTCTTTTGCCCGGACATGTCCACTTTTCACGTCTCATCCGGGGCGTCCGGGGGTGTTTATAAACTGATGATAATGTCCGGTTTTCCTTGTGTGTGTGTGTGTGTGTTAGAGTGCGGCACGGGCTGCATATTTCTGTCCGAACCCGACAGTCATTCTGTTTTGTTATGTCCAAACCGAACCGAGTTTGTGTCACACAGTTGTTACAGGCTATTTAACAGGCCGGGCGTGCTCAGCGGAGAGGGAGACCTCCATGTTTGAGACGGGAGCGGGCGGCGGGAGGTCCGATGCTTCCAGCGAGAGGAGAGGGAGAAATAAAACAAAATAAGATAAAATAGGAAAAACCTGTCTCCCTCTTTTATTTTATTTTCAGTGTTTAATCAAGGCGGAGGCGGGCGGCTGGAGGTCCAAGACTTCCAGCGAGGGCAGAGGTAGAAACAAACAGCCAATGTGTGTCTGTGTGTGTTATGTTCAGGTGTTGTCACGTAAATAACAGTGCCCCAGCAATAAACAGGACAGACAATAGGATTTTATTTATTTGCACACTACATTTTCACTGAAAGCTGACCGAATCCGACCTGAGCCCGAATACAATTTATACATTTTTGACCGAACCCGGCCCGACCCATCGGGCTCGGATCGCCACACTCTAGTGTGTGTCTGTGTCCCCTATCTATTGGGGCCTATCTGAATTTCTGTCTTTGAGAGATATTATTTTGTAATATAACTGAATTTTCTATCCATACATATAAACTTTAAATACATTAAAATTATAAGGCATCTTTGAGTAAACTGCGAGTATCATTTAAGTAGGCCGGAGTGTCCTCTTTTTTGGAAATCAAAATACGGTCACCATAAATAAACATTAAAATCAACCATAATATTTTAGTCAACGACACAAAAAGCCACTGGAGAGGGGCTGGAGAGCTGCACGTGGCTCTGGAGCTGCAGGTTACCTACCCCTGACCTCAAACAAAACTACAGGCCTTTGCCAAAGCGCCCCCTACGCCCTCTCCCCACACACTTCCACTCAGTTTCCGCGTTCACAGGGAGGGTACACCACATTGAGCATCGTCCCAAACCAACTAGTTCGGAGTGGAAGTTGGTTATATCACCCTGACCATGTGCAACGGCGTTGTGTTCATCATGGAAGACGCTCTGTACAAATAACTACAGGCCTATAGTCATACAGACGTCAGCATCTTAAATGTTATATTGTATTTACGAACATAATATAAAACATAAGATACAAAAATCAAGAAAAATCTTCTCTAATGTATTTGTAGCACTTATGTTTAATATTTATGTGCTGCTTTTATTTTTCTTAATTTTTGTATAAGTGCTACATAAAGAAGAAGAAGAAAACTGGGATAACACTTTATTTTTCTCTCTGTGGTTACGGAAAGATATGACAGTTCCTCTCTCCGGCGCAGAGAGGGAAGTTTGCCCCGAAGCTTGCCGCCATGTTTATACCCTACACCTTCATGAAGGGAGCTTCATTTACCTGTCAAGGTGTCTATAGACGGAGCGGGAGTAGGTGGGGTTTGGTTTTGGAAAGGCCCTATGTCCACTTGCATCCTTCCATCACAGGTTGCATCCATCAAGTATGATGCAGTGTTTTTCATTTGAATTTCTGAACACTTTGCATCTGCAATTTATGATACACTTTGTTCTGGATAAACAGCAGAAGAAGATCTGGGTGTCAGCAGGAGCAGCATCAGCATCCACGGCTACAAACACCAACAGAAACTATTCAAAGAGTAAAGGAGGAGGATGATGTCACAGTCCTGCCTGCACTGCCTCTTGCTGAAAAAAAAAAATCACCTCTTTAAATTCTAATTTTCATAAAGACGGTAAATATCCTGCGCAGGTGTTAACGGCGTATCAGAAGGTTCAGATATCCCCGACCCTTTTAGGTGATGATATTTTGAACCATTTGTGATTCCCCTGACCCGTTGGCACCGCCACGGCCCTTCTTGGCCCGCCACCGGCGTCAGGGGAGATCCTGATTCACAGAAGCCATGGCTGCTCCTCAAACCCGCCGGCAGATGCTCCCTCTCTCCAGCCTCGCCAGCCGGCAACATGCCTCCTCTGACATGCCTGTGTGTCTGTCTGCCTGACTCAGTCTGTCCATTCGTCCGTCCATCTGTCCGTCAAGCGGCTAAAGCCTGCAGCCTCGGTTATAAAACTGCACGCTGGTATTTAAAGGGGCAGTAAGTGAGTTGTTTGCCTCCCTATAGGACACACAGGCTCCTGGAAATAATATCTAAGATGAGGAGAGAAAAAAAGGTTCATGGAAGGCAATATGTTCCCATGAATCATTTATTGGCTGACGTGTTTCAGCGCCCACATTGGCTGATGAATGATTGATGGCAACATGTTGCAGCACTGAGCCTTTCTCCTGTCTTTAGATACAGTCAAAGTACGGCTTTAATGTTTAGGTCAGCTGCAGGCCACTGTGACTCAACCAGCATTAAAGCTGCATTTAATATTTTTATTTCAATATGAACAATGACTCAAATTACTGCATGAGGCTGGGTGTAGTTTATAACCAATCGAGATCAGCCCTGCAGTTTTATGGGGCGTTTTAGCTACTTTCAGCTTGTTGTTTCGGTCAAAATAAAGCATTAACGCATGTACGCAGGTTTTTAAAAGGCTGGAGAACGAGTTAAAAAGTAGACGGGACCGGCGAGTTACCTGACGTCACGTGAACCCTGAAACACGCTGTATCGTCTTCATGTCAAAACGACAGCAGCTCTCTGGTGCCCACTAAACTACCACTACGCTCCTGGGAGGAGTGGGGGAGGCCTGCAATGTGCTAGCGCCTGCACTGGTTTGAGCGTTGCTTCGACGCAGAGACACAAGATATTTTATTTTTTTTTGGTGGCACGTCATTGCCATTGGCATGTCTCGGATGATACGTCATGTTTGTAGTCGACCAATGAAGATGAGTTTACGTATCACCTTGGGTTCGTCCTTCACCTTCTCAAAATGATCCCACACTTTGGATTTCCTGCCCGACATGTTATTAACTAGCCTGTGGAATAACCGCAGGTACCAGCCCTGGAAACTTACTCGTGGACACTTCCTGTGTCTGTCCTTTCAAATTAACGTCCCACAACTAAGCGACCAATAAAATCTTGCCGACTAATGACCTTTCTAGTCGACTAATGTTTGGTCAACTATTTGGTTGCAGCCCTAGAAAAACAAGTGTGCGTTTTGTCACCCGCCAGTGTTCAGGCAGTGGGAGACCAGCAGCTTCAGTGTTCAGAAAGGTAAAATTACTGTTTTTCTCAGTGGAGTCTGGCTTTGAAAAGAGCATAGACGAGTTTGGGCTGTCCGTTTGGGGAGTCCTGAGTATACAACTGGATAAATGAGACCTGGATAATACTGCACGAGTTGTGTGAGAGTTTGTAAACAGATGTTTTACGGTAGTTTTGCTGTTCTTAAACGTGGACCCCATGAAGGTCTCAAAATGATCCCACACTTTGGATTTCCTGCCCGACATGTTATTAACTAGCCTGTGGAATAACCGCAGGTACCAGCCCTGGAAACTTACTTGTGGACACTTCCTGTGTCTGTCCTTTCAAATTAAATTCCCACATGGTCCAGTCATATAGGTTTGGATTTATTTTGACGAGACGCAGCTCCTGATAGAGTTTCACATTTGTTTGTTTTTTTCTGCAACCAAGCAACCAATAAATTCTTGCCGGCTAATGACTTTTCTGCCCGACATGGCTATGTCCAATAATTCAGGCTGCTTTCGCAAACTTTTCATTTGTTCTCCTAAGAAAAGTAATGCTGCCAAATTTATACATATCCCGCGTATTTTGAAAGGCTGCACTCACGTGACGAACGCGATGATGGCAGTACAAACGTAAGCAGTCGCAAGCGCTTGTAAGGGGGCAGGTTGGGGCGGTGACTTTAAGTGAACTTTGAGTCATGTTTCTTTTCCGAAGTCTAATCACAGTAACTTCACGTAAATTACATAATTGTACATTCAGAATGTAACGTCATTCATGGGGTGCAAATTTGTAGGATATTACGCAAACTGTTGCACACGCATTTTTCGTAGGATATCATACGAATCGTTCTATGAAGATACATTGAATAATTTATCGTACTCTGCTTTAATACCGTTTTTTATACTTAGCGTTTTGTTTCGACTTATGTGTATAGTCTTTAATGTGCCTGCTTGTCTGCAGCTGTACAATGACAAAGACACTGATTGACTCCTTTTCATCACACCGTACATTTTCCGACACCTTTCAGATGACTTACTGACTTTTAAATGTACAAAAGTCTTCATCAAACCAGCGGAATTGGTCCTTGCTATAAATCTGAGGATTAAACCTAAGCAGAAGAAGTTGTCGTTTTCCAAATATTCTCATTTCGGTGGAGCATTTCAACATTATTAATAATTGAAGGTGTTTTATTGGAGTCGAGTGAAGCTCTCAGAAAGATGGTCACAGATTGTATAAATGAGAAACTTTCTTCACAACACTCACTTGTTAATGAATAAATCATACCATTAATGACTGCAAGTTTGTTTTTCTTGTGTGTGTGTGTGTGTGTGTGTGTGTGTGTGTGTGTGTTTTCTTCGTGTGGCTGATGAACCCTGGAATGGGGCACCGGCCATCTGCGGTCTTGTGTGTGAGTGTGTCTCAGTGTGTGTGTGTGTGTGTGTGTGTGTGTGTGAGCTGTGGTCCAGCGTCCACTGGGGAGACTCGGCTGCTGCCCCACTTTTCTCGCTCTCATGTCGGACCGGGACCATCTGACGGGGCTAAAGACCAGTGTCACATGTCTATATTTGGCCGCCGTCGCCGCCGCTGCCAGAGCTCAGCACTGCAGTTGTTTTCCAAAATGCGCGGGGCAATCGATGATAATGAGGAAGGACATTTTAATTAGGGCTGTCGCAACCTGGGGACGACATGCGGGCTCGCTCCGCGGGGGGGTGAGGGAGAGGACGGGAGGGGGGTCTGGTCACCATCACACCTCCTTCTGGGAGTTTGACTGGTGAAAGTCTCGCCGCATTTTTAGGAGGGAAATTAAATTAAATCTGCACAGAAGGCTTCACTTTGATGACTTTTCATTTAAAAAAAAATCTGATTTTCAAATCTCCTCCGCTTCACATGGAGGTTGTTGAAGGTTAAAATCTAAATAAATGAGAAGACAAAGTTGTGAAAATGACGGACACCTGCTCCGCTGCTGAGTGGAGACAAACTGACCTGATTGGACAGATTTCAGAAAGACTTTGGTAAGAAGAGCCAACCAAGTCGTTCAAAGACGACAAAATGAAACTTATATTTTAGCTTTTTTGTCAGATTTCACAGATTTTTCAGTCACAGTATTTATTCTAATAACAATAATTTCAGTCATAATAATCGAGTTTAAACATCTCAATTTCAACATGATTATTTGGAGCATTTTATAAACCCCCTTCCTCTCTCCTCCCAACCTCGTCCCTACATCCTCCAGCCTGTCAGTCAGTCACCAGGGCATAGCGCAAAAACGCTGTCGACAAACAACAACAAACAGATGATGTCATTTTTGCTGGGGCTGTGCCAAACAAAAAGCCTTACTGTACATCTTGAACACGATTTGTCGACCAGGGAATCTCTGCAGCACCACACAGAGTCAAGAGTAAATTACTGTGTCGTTTTTACAGTTGATTAGTGTGAAACAGTTAAAGCCCGTTACATTACTGTGATTTTACAGTATGTTCCTGTAAAGTTACTGTATTATTAAGTTTAAGTACAGAAGTACAAGATTTGAGACACAGCAGTAGTCTTGCTCTATTTCTCGCTATACTCTCAACCAGGTGCACGAATTGTTTAATCAACACATTCTCACTGTGACCTCGTCACATATTGACGTTTGGTCATGGACTTTCGTGTGTTGGTTGTTGACATGCTGGGACGCCATGTCAACTTCAGCCTGTTACATGCATTGTCTGTTTTCAAAATACACTTCTGTTTTCACAGGAAATGTACAGTTTGCATACAGTCTCTTTCAAAATAAAAGCACCACGTTGGTACAACACTGCGAATTCACGTTTTTGTCGTTTACAAAAAAAAAAAAAAACAACAGAGAGTGACTTTATAATCTTACAGGACACAAACGCTGGCCTCCCGGGTGAAAGTCCGTGGTTATTAGACCCATCCACCACCCCCCTTGCCCGTCCTATTTGGACTTTTGTTGCCTTAACTTTGTCGTTTTCCCGCCTCATTTCCTCGGTGTCTGACGCTAACCTAACGCTGGTTTTCGACGACTTCAGAGTGAGACTTGGTCTATACTCTCACCCAGGTGCACTCTCGGGTTCTCAAATTCGGCGCTAACTGTTAAATGTGAATTGCTGCTCAGTAGCACGAACGTCATTTGATCGCTATCCTTAAAAGTACAGAGTTCAGGTGTGACCACTGGCTCACCTGGTAGAGAGTGCGCCTCATACAGCCTGAGTCCGACCCATGGCCCTTTGCCTCATGTCACCCCCCCCTCATCCTGACAAATTGAAGTTGCAAGTTGCTCACATGAGCATCCTTCCTATTTCTAATTTCCACCCTGTATGACATCAATGAACCCAAATGACCTGAGACTAATTCTGCATTTTGGAAAACTCACTTTGATCAACTTGACCTTGAATGACACAAAAACTAAACCCAAACAAAGCTTTTTTTTTTTGCTCCTTCAACTTAATGAAAGACTCTTCCTGTCCACTTACTGAATGTCCTGAACGTATAATTTGATATTTTGATATTTGATATTGAATTTGTTTAATCTGATAAACATGAATCTGCTTGAGTCGGTGGACTGCATGAAAAATAAGTTTTTTAATTGTCACAGAAGATGCTTCTTGCTTCAGTTCAACCTCAGGCAGCATATTTCTGTGAAGACACAAGTAAACATCTCTGTAAATCTACGCAGAGGAGGGCGGCTTTCATTCGCAGAGGTTGACAAAAGAAGTCGACGTGTGCCCGTCCTAAATCTCAACAATCAAACAATGGGTATCAAAACAACAGGATCGGCTGATCCGGCTTCCCGCTGCGAGGTGCAGAAAGGAAAATAAAAAAATGTGTCCATAAAAGTATAGAGGAGGCAGCTAATGCAAACGCCTCTGAATAACAACCATGCACATTGCTGACACGCAGCCTGGACAAGCGTCTCGCAGCCTTCAGAATCCCCCGCCATGCCTGCAGGTTACTGTAAGCTATTTGCACATTGTGAAATCAAGTGATAAAAAAATCAAAAGGACAAAACTCATATCTTCTATTGCTCTAACACAACATGAAATCTGCACAGAAGTGCCTGCAGAAAAGGGGAGAGAGAGTTTTGAAAATGAAACTCATTAAACATCTCGAGTCATTTTTGTACATGTAAGAAAAGAAACGCTGGGAAAATTCCTCTGAATTTCAAAAATAGGGCTGTTTGAAATTAAAAATTGATTATGTCATAGGGGATTTACATGATAATATGCATGTATGAGGAAACCCATCTTGCTCTACATTTACAGGTCTTTTAGTTCACGCTCAGACGGAAAACAACTTCTAATGAGATCAAGAGCAGAGTAAACTTTAACTCTGAGATCACCAGGATCACACGCAATCAGCAGCAAGGAGCCGACACTCACAAGTAGCCCTTTGTCTGGGATATGTTTATGTGTATTAAAAACATGCGAGGGAAATAAATCTTTCATGAATGTGAAGAATTGTATGTACTGGCTATATGTGTGCAGCAGATGAAAACAAAGCAATAAGCCCACTGCAACGTGATTTAATATTCATCCTACATCCCCGAGCAAAAACCATACAAGGTGTGAGGAGAGGAGCCCGAACAGAGTCGCACCAAAAAAATGCTAAAGTTGGGAATAACTGCATAAATTACGCCTGTAATGAAAGTGGCTTGCCCCACAAACAAAAGCACAACAACAAATCCGCAGCAGCCCGACGTGAACACTTCTTCACCTTATGAAAAATGAAAACAGGCTAAAAAACCTGGAAAAAGCCAATGGCTAGTCGCGCACAGCTCGCTAATCAACTAAAGGCAACATCAGAAAGAATAGGTAATTTGAGACACAAAAAGAATAAGTAATTTGGGAGGCACATACCCAAGTGGCCAAATTATTTATGCCTAATGGAACGGGGGTGTGTGCATTCATTTGCAATTAACCGATCTGCTTTATTACCTGTCACTGGAAACGCTTGCTAATGCGGCTGAAAGCCCCCGCTCTGCAACGCCGTTAATTACAGTCTGAGGTGTGGAGGCACTTCCTGCTGGAAGCACAGTGTTTTCGTACCTTTCCTCCGGTGTGTGTCTTCCTGTAAAGTTGGTGTTTGAATGAACTCTCCGCTGACTGCAGAGGTGGAAAGGGAAAATAGTTTCTCTACAGTGTGAGTTTCTGGTGCATGAACCTGCAGAAGTCAGTTTTTAGTATCTTTGATCAATAATTGACTGATTCTCACCACACACTCTGGGCATGGCTGATTTTGTGCACAGACGACGGCACTCAAACTGTGAAGAAACCATTAGGACAAAAGTGCTTTGGAATAAACTGGGACTGAAACGTGTTATTTCTTCTGACTGAAAAAAAGTAAGGTAACAATTTGCATCAATATTTGTGAAGAAAAAATAACAAAATAAATGGATCACTACTTTTGGATTAATATTAAGTTGGTTCAACTTAATTCAGCTTTTTGAAGCAAATCACGTTGGTTGTACGAAACCCATTGAGTTTCAAGATTATAAAACACAGGATTTACTGATGTGAAATGACTAAACATAAAGATATAAATAAATACATAAATAAATAAGGTAACAATTTGCATGAACATTTGTGAGTAGGATGGAATTAAAACAAAAAAATAAATACAAAAAAGTAATCTGACCACTAAACATCACCACAACTTCTGGATTAATAAATTTGTTCAACTAAATTAAGCTTTTCAAGGTCAAAGTGAATCATGTTTGGCGTATTAAACCAACCAAGTTTGTAAGGTTATAAAATAATCATAGGATTTACCGAAGTGAAATGACTCATTAATATTTTAAATAAATAAATAAATAAAATGACAACTGTATGGACATTTTTGAGTAGGACAGAATTCAAATAAAGTTGGAATAGCTTAATTTTCAAAGAAGAATGACCACTAAATATCACCACAACTTTTGAATCAATTTAAGTTGGTTCAACTTAATTAAGCTTTTTGAGGTCAAAGCAAATCATGTTGGTTGTACAACACAAATTGGGTTTGTGAGATCAGATGTGACTATAAAAGACTAACAGGATTTACTTCAGTGAATTAATTTTCTCATACTCAACAAAAATAAGGTCAAAATTTGCATGGACATTTTGAGTAAAATGGAATTAAAACAACTAAGTTAATTTAAGTTGGTTTAACTTAATTAAGCTTTGCGAGGTCAAAGCAAATCACATTGGTTGTACTAAACCAGTTGGGTGTGTAAGATTATAAAAGATTCATAGGATTTACTTAAGTGAAATGACTTAATACTTTATATAAATAAATAAAAATAATGCAACATTTTGCATAGGCATTTTTCAGTAAAACGGAATTATAATAAATAAGTTAGAATAAATTGAATAAAATAATTTGACCACTAACATTAACACAACCATTGGAATAATTTAAGTTGTTTCAACTCAATTAAGCTTTTCAAGGTCAAGCGAATCATGGTTGTTGTACTAAACCAGTTGGGTGTGTAAGATTAAAAAAAAAAAAATCATAAGATTTACTTAAGTGAAATGAATCAATAATACTAAATAAATAAAAATAAGGTTACATGTTGCACGGACATTTTGAGTAAAACAGAATTATAATAAATAAAATAGAATAAATCGAATAAAATAATCTAAGTTGTTTCAACTCAATTATGCTTTTCAAGGTCAAGCGAATCATGGTTGTTGGACTAAACCAACTGGGTCTGTAAGATTATAAGAGACTACAAAACACATCATGTGAAATGACTTAGTAATACTAGATAGTAAAAATTAAGTTGGTTCACCTTCGTTAAGCTTTTTGAAGTCAAAGCAAATCATGTCGGTTGTGCTAAAGGAATGGGGTTTGTGAGAGCATATGAGACTATAAAAGACTAATAGGATTTACTTAAGTGAATTAACTTTCTCATACTCAACAAAAATAAGGTAAAAATTTGCATGGACATTTTGAGAAGAATGGGATTAAAGTAAATCAGTTAGAATAGCTTGAATTAAAAATAATAATAATAATAATAACCACTAAATATCACCACAACTCTTGGATCAATTTGAGTTCGCTCAACTTAATTAAGCTTATTCAGGTCAAAGCAAATCATGTTAGTTGTACGTGAACAATTGGGTTTGAACAATTTTAAATTACTAACTACTGCTCAAACAAACAAGAAAAAATGTAATAATTTGCCTGGACATGTTTGAGTAGACTGGAATTATAAAAAATAAGTTAAATAAATCTAATAAATGAATTCAACCACTAACCATCAACACAACTTTATTAAGCTTTTGGAGGTCAAAGCAAACCATGTTGGTCGCACAAAACCAACTGGCTTTGTGAGATTATAATAGACGATGAAAGACGTATAGGATTTACATAAGTGAAACGACTTTCTTATACTCAACTTACGTAAGGTCACAATTTGCATGGACACGTTTGAGTAAGATGGAATTAAAATAAATAAGTTAGAATAGCTTGAATAAAATAATTTGACAATTTAATATCTCTGAGTGAAATGACTTACTGATATTTTAAATAAATGAATAAATAAACAAGGTACTAATTTGCAATTAAAATAAATAAGTTAAAATGGCTTGAATAAAATAAAAATCACCACAACTTCTGGATTAAGATATATAGATAAAAATCATGCTAGTTGTATTAAAAGAATTCCGTTTGTAAGATTATATAAGACTCATAGGAGTTACATAATAATTAGTAAATCAAAAATAATAATAAAAAAATAATTAAATAAAACCATAATAATGCAAACACCTTAAAATGATGCATGTATGTTACCTTATTTTTATTTATTTATTTATTAATTCTTTTTCTTAAAGTTAAACCAGTGATTTCTCTTTTTAAATCACAGCTGAGCTGATTACTGGAGCGGACTTTTGTGCTTTAATAACATGATCTTTAATTGTTTCATTTGCTAGTAGCAGCTTTAGCACAAACAGCAGAGAGGTGACGAACACCTCAAACTGATCCTACTATCACGCTGTTTGCATTGCAAATATAAATTTATCTTCCGCTGCCTTCAATGTTGAACAAGGAACTCTTTCTCTGCTGAGACGTTCATCTGCAAACGTTGCTCTTCAAATATATGTAATGAGCCTGAGTGTTGGGGCGGCACTGCGCTTGTGATTGGCTCTTTCCAGCCTGAGTACCCAAAGGAGGCTCCCTTAAGAGCAGATCTCCTGTTAAGTATAAGATCCCTGAGAGGAGAAGTGTTTGAAGGACTCTGGTTTCTTTAAATATACCGTGCCGTCTGGGGAATATAATGGCTTCCATATATAATTAAGAAGATACGACGTTGGAGGGTTTATGTGTCTTTGTGCTGCACCTTAATGGCTGCAGCCGCTTGGTGTGCGGCGTGCGGGGAAAGCGGCGGCTTTATTTAGAAATGCTCACATGGACAACATTTACATTGTAGATTGTGTTTCCTCAGAGTATGCTCTCATATTGAGACTCTAGGAACACCATGTGCATCCACAGAGGAAGCTACAGTTCCTGGACGGACAGGGTTAGACACAACCAATAGTGAGAATCCAAAGGTCAAAGGTCACGGAGAACACAGAGAGGTATCAGACAGAAGGAAAGTCACACATAAGCTCAGATAACAGAGCAGAAAATCAGGCTGCGGCTCATGTGAAGTGCAGTTTATAAATAAATGTGGCATATGAAGCTTATGTGTTTTGTGATTTCACAGTAACGTGCGCCACGGTTGGACAAAAGACAAAATTTCTTCATATTGTTTTGGAAGAAAAAAGATGTTGAGGCTGGAAAAGAACAGCGAGGGATCAAGCGTGCACTAAAAATGATACTGCATGGTGTAAAAGCAAAAAATAATAGTGGGAATATTATAGAAAAGTGCAAGACAACAAAGAGATGCACATAAATGCCAAAAATTAACTAACAGAGTGAAAATGTCCCTTTTCAGGACTAGGATTTTTCCACCTGAACCCTATTTCCACATGTTTTTGTGTCAAAGTGACTCGTGGGAACGACTTCTGAAATAGGTCCAGCATTAAGAGACAGGGCTGCAGCTGGCAGCAGCAAAACAGGCCGCAGCATAACCACTCCCCTTCAATTTACCTCCTCTAGAAGTGCTCGATTTTGCCACTGTCAGGCTCAGGTTGTATTATAAAAGTCAGACATTACAGAAAGGACCTTAGGGAAGAAGGATACAGCGAGCAGTAGCAGCTGAAACAAGTGGTGAGCTTTATGTTCTACAAAACAGCCGCTGGCAACTTGACCAGCTGAGCTGCAGGTGTTCTACAATAAAGAGACTCAAAACACAGGATTAGACAACTGAGTTTGTTTACTCGCGAGAAGCCAAAGAATTAGTTCATCATGACAAGTTATAGCGTCTGACAAACAAGTAGCATCAGCTGACACACCTTAAGTTTCCCAATACACATTCAAAGGTGTTTCCCGTCACTTAAGCTGCTGTTTCCCCGTTATTCAGACAACCAGCTCCAAGAATAATTGCTTCTCGTCACATAAGCAGATTTGTAGGGCTGCAGTCAACCAAGGAAAATCTTGCTCGACAAAAGTCGTACATAATCTTCAACTAATCGATTAGTCGTGGGAAAAAGAAATAAATCTGCACGTTATTTTTACTTGTGCGGTGGTGTGTCTGTGTCACTCTGCAGTGACACCTCCAAAACACTAGTCGGCGGCGGAGGACTGTGTTAAGTGCTGTAAAGTTTAGTTGATTCAAAACACACAGTAAACACACATTAAGCATGTCTTAATAGAGACAGTTTCAAACACAAGTACTCAAATCAGTTTCACTATAACTCGCAGCATTCACAGACAAACACTTGTCTTTATCTGGACACATTTTCCCCACAAATACAACATGCTAACGTTATTAGCACAAGTCTATTGCATTTTACATTGTATAAATTAGCCTAGCAGCTAGCAGACTTTTCCTCTTCTCATATGAAACCAGGGACAACAGCAACATTTAACAAAGGTAACGTTACATAATTTGGCTCCATTACAGCTCACAAGGTTCACTGACAAAACAACTGTCTTATACTAAACACGTTTTCCAAACATATACAACATGCTAACGTTATTAGCACAAGCCTATGGCATTTTACATTGTATAAATTAGCCTAGCAGCTAGCAGACTTTTCCTCTTCTCATATATAACCAGGGACAACAGCAACATTTAACGACGGCACTCAATTTGGCTCCATTACAACTCACAAGGTTCAAACGTTTTCCAAGCAAATACAACATGCTAACGTTATTAGCGACGAGCAGAGATTTCCTCTGCTCATATGAAGCCAGGATAAATCACACACAACTTAAAATACTATTTTAGTGGAGGCTTTACTGTCTTCACAATTTATTGTTTCTTATCTGTGAAATACAGTAAACACAATCTTCGTTTCCACTGAGGGAAATGGTTTCAGTTTACAGAAACAGACAGGAGGTCTGCGTCACCGCGACGCTGAACGTGAGGGTGGGCGAGTCCAACTGTGTCATTTTCACAGGTAACTTAGCCTGTCCACCCGCCGCAGGAAATAATGGATTAATCCTGGAAAGCTGTTGATGTAGCACTTTTCTCCTCATGAAAGTAACACAGCGATTATTCGACCAATGAGAATTTGGTCGGACGAGAGCATAGCGAGCAAATAACCGACTAGTCGACCAGGAGACTACAGCCCTACAGATTTGGCCACATCACTGAGCTGAAGTCGCGTCAGGATGATAAGTCTATGCCAGGTCATCTACACGAAACAGGTGACACCATCAGCCAGCTTGAGTCGAACTCACACCACTGCAACTTTTCTCTGCAATGTTCTAAAACGGTTTCGTCTTGTTGCGAATCTTAAAAGTTATTAATAACATACTCCGAACGTTGCGCTGTCACTTCATGACCCGCCACCTGAAACCTTCGATACTTTCTAACAAACTTACTTGAACTGTCCAACCTGTGGGTCAACCGCAGACTATGGGTCGACCTATGTAACACCACTCTGTAGGGTCGTTTTTGTAACGCTGCCAGGCACTTTTAATAACAATCTGAGCCTGTCAGTGGCAAAAACAAGCATACTGCAGCCTGTTCTGACGCAGCTCTCTCTCAATACTCAACCAATGTCAAAGCAGACATTCCCAGGAGTCACTTAGACACAAAGAACGTGATAAAAAAGAAGTTCCTCTTTAACGTTTACATACTGATTGACAGATTCAGCTGAATCACCTCTGATTAAGTCTGATGAGATATTGTTCTATTAGGCAAAGCCTGCCCATCTTGAAATTCAGACCTCAAGGACAAAGCAAAGAAAAATACCTATAAAGATTTTCACCCAAACTCCCTCTCACACACAGCTATCAGGACAAAATGTTCTGCAGACGCTCCATGTCGCACCACCTGCTTTAAGATCTACGGCTCACACACAGACACTTGTCACTCCTCCCTGGCGCTGCGACAATCCAAGTCCGAGTCACCACAGTGTGTAGTCAAACTTTAGGAGCGCTCCAGGGGTCCATCGGCAGGAAACGAGCGCTAATTGTGCTAATGAGCTTGTTTGGATAAGCCCTTATTTCTCCCTCCGTTTCCCCTCAGCGCCATGAGCGGCCAGCTGACTTCCAGAGACGCCGGGTTAAGTGAGACACACACTCGGGATGGGACGGCTCCGACGGCAAAGGGCCCCGGTCGAGGTTTGGTGTGCGGCGTGCCCGGCGCATCCATCACCAGTAATAAAGCTCTTTGACACAGAGGCCTGCTCTCATCCATCATCGCTCATTTAAGATACAAGTTTGGCTTCGACGTGACAGAAGTGAGGGATTATTGCCATTAGAGGCAGATCTTTTGTTTTGATGGCCCCTCTTAATGGGGTTGCATTAAGGGGAAGTCCTAGGGGCCAGTTTTTGGGTGATTAAGCAAGCAACACATTTACAAGTCTCTAATTGAGAGAACAATGCCAGGAACCTACAGAGTGCAGAGCTGTAATGAACTGAGGCTCCCTGAACTAGCTTCATGATTAGCTAACGTTGCGGCTCGTGAATACGCAACAAAATGCTCTCCCACTTCCTCCTGCTGCAGAGGAGGAGGACTCCGTCAGACAGGCAGGTGTTGGGGCTGATTTATAGAGGATGGAGCGAGGCAGACAGCACCAGGCTGAAGAGGGGGACTGCGGAGTCCGGGGAAGTTGCTGAAAGAGGATGTGTCAATGTGAGTTGGCAGAATGTGCCTAATTATGTTGCACTGTATGTTCAGATATTTACATTTTGGTTTGATTGTGAGAAGATGCTGTATTTCGGTATTTGATGTATGACTTGGGGGAAACATACTGACATCAGGCAGGTGCAAGGGAACAAAAAAGATTTAGTTTTAACCAAGAAAAAAGGTCATTTCTGATCCAAAGATGGCACAGGTTGTCTTCCTCATTCACCAACTGCTCATGAGCAGTGAGTTCGGTGCTGCTACAGGTGCTAAGAAGCCATAGAGCAGCAATATTCCTTGAGTAAAGTTGTGCCCTTTGTATAAAGGTTTTGCATTTTAGCCATCGCCATCTTGGATTTTTAAAACCCAGAGTGGCCATATTTGGTGCATTTGCACCATGAACACAAAATCAAATTACTGGAAAAACTAAATATCCAACTCCTTATAGAGTTTTTGGTAAAATCAAATGCTTAGCAAGGCATGTGGCAACCAAAACATTTCATTTAATGTCATGAACTGAAAGCACATCTATTGCTACGCCCACATTGTGTGAACCTGAGGGTAGGTCATGGTTTATGTTGCCTTACCAATGGTGTCGCCGTGGTAGCAACAACATCCACCTGTCACACAAGCGGCCACACCTTAATTATGTTTAACTTCAAAGGAAATGGCGACTTTAGGATGAAAACACAGACAGTGCTTACTGACCCTCATGCCGACAAGAAGTCCAGTATAGTTTTTTAATCCACAAAACTCCTTCGGGGTATCGGAGGATAACAGCTAGCTGGATTTTTCCATACACTTGAAGTGCATGGAACCCACATTTTGAAAATGTAATAAAACTCCGCTAATGCATTTCAAAAACGTCAGAACGGCTCGTCCGTCTTAATCCAAGTGCCCTGAAGTCGCGGTATGCACAACTGACTTGAGAAGACGGCATTTACTACACTTTTATAACATCATTTCTCACCGTGGTCAGTTTTTTTGTTTTATTTTATTTTTTTTCTGTATTTACATGGCAGCTCGTGCAAGACTAGCTAATGGCTAGTGGTGGCGCTACTTGTGGAGTCTCGTGCGAGTTGCCATGTATGGAAAAGTCCGGCTAGCTGTTATCCTCCGACACCCCGAACAACTTTTGTGGATTAAAAAACTACACTGGACTTCTTGTCAGCACGAGAGATGCCACCAGATGGCGCTATTTTCACCGTCTCATTAGAAATTGGAATTGCTGTTGAGGCTGTCAGACGATAGAATTTATTTATTGTTTTATCCACTTTGCTTCAACCGATCACCACCAAAACTTTATCATCTGTTCCTTGTCCCATTATCCACCTTTCCTGAAAATTTAATCAAAATCCGTTGATAACTTTTTGAGTTATTTTGCAGACAAACAAACAGACAAACTGACCAACGCCGGCGAAAACATAACCTCCTTGGGCAGAGGTAAAAATCACTCCCCCCCACCCAGACCCCCTTTTGCCTGACATTTTGAGGCAAGGTAAGTCTATGGGGACTGACCAAGCAGCAACCTCTGAAGCTCTGTAAAATGAAGCCAATGTGGAAGTGCCAAAAACTGCAGTTCCTCTAATGGCCACTTGAGGGTGGCTCAAGAAACAAGTCGATCCCCATAGACCTCCATGTCAAAATACCCAACTTTACAGCAGAAATAAACATGTTTACAGCCTGGTACACAAACAGTTTTGGTCTCTATAGCTAATTTCAACAAGTCACCTGTTTACATTTTTATAAAGTCTAAAGTTACGTGTAATTAAGGGTGGGCCGCTTTGAGCGACAGGCTGTCATTTCCAACTCCAAAAAAAGCAAGATGGCTACAGCTACAATGCCAAGGCTTTAGAAGGGGAGTCCACAAACCAATGGGTGACATCTAAGTAGCTACTTCCATTATCTTTACAGTCTATGGGATTGACTTGCTCTTGGAGCCAGCCTCTAGTGGCCATTAGAGGAACTGCAGTTTCTGGCACTTCTACATTGGCTTCATTTTTTAGCCTCAGAGGTTGCTGCTTGGTCTTCACATGTATCCGAAGGGGGAAAGTTTCTCTGTGCTCAGTGATTTGTACCTACAAGCATTAATTCTCTACTAGTTTGGAAGTCAATCATTGGTCAAGTATGCAACTTGTAGATGTATGATGTGGCAACTCAAAGCCTGCACAAGTTGCGAGAAAGATTGTCTATAATCCAGCAGGTTTGTATTTTCGATGAATTTACGAGGCTCCCAGTCACAGAAATGTCCAAGTTAAGTTAGTTTTCAATGGTTCCTTTAATATCAACCATACTTTAAACTTTGACACGTCTCAATATAAAACCAGGCTGAGCTTTTTCCATTCATGCACTGTTTAGGGAAGGTATACTTTGCTTTCCAGCATGCGTTCAAGTGGAAGCATGTTCTTATTTGTCTGTCATTTTGCTGGTGATTAATGAAACATGCTCTGCTCCATCTCTCTGTCCTTGTCTTTGTTCACATTGAAGTGAAATCAGGTTAAGTGGATGGTGTTCCTGCTCTGTGATGTCATATTTCACTGCAGCTCTGTATCTCAGGTTGTTGTGTGCCGTCTCGTGCCCTAATTAGGGAGCGTGCAGGAAAAAAAAAAAAGGAGGCAGCCAAATGAAGCAGTAGTCACCTGAGATGAAGGACACATCCTCTGTGCCAGGAGACGCTTCACATTTGATTTTTTATTTATATTTCTGCACCGTGCAATACGCGGGGAGAAAAAAAAAGTGGGTCAATGAACAGATTTGCAGAAACCAACTTTGAAACATCCGTGTTGTCTGTCTGTCTCTGGTTAAACATAGTTTTGTATCCGATTCCCCAGTGCCAATTACTCATTAAAAATGTTTAACAACATTTTAATTGAAGAATTAATTACCTTCGGCTGGGCAAAATCCTCCTAAATTTCATCTGGGGAGTCATCAAATGTGCAGAGGAGCAGCCGCCGATGAAGTGTCAGAGAGTGGGTGGTGGTGGTGGTGGTGGTTGGCGCGGAAAAATTACATCAGCAAGGAAGTGTAGTCCATTGTGAGTCAACGGGCGAGATGCACGTGATAATTCATGAGTAAACACATCCGTGAGTAAACCGCTACGATGTTCCTCGCAATGTGTGACTTCATCCTGCAGAGCTGCAGCTCGCAAAGTCTCTGCCAAAACAAACACCATTCATAGCCTCTGCATTATTCACAGCGTTTGACTTAGAAACACAAAAACAAGGACGAGAGGACGGAAATGTTGCAATGTTGCAAGTTCGGAGCTCAGATGCCTCCGAAATGCACCTTAAAGGGTCAGTTCAGGTGACCAGAGGTGGGTTTTATGAACAAGATCAAGAGATATTCACCTCGAAATCATCTGGGGTGGTAAGTAGAGACAGCTGTAATGTCTGGTGTTGTGTAATTTTACCATTTACTTTATCTTACTCAGCTTAAAGTTTTGTTAATGTCTCGGTCCCTGGGTCCACTTATCCATGGTTGACTAAGTGTCACTGTTCCTCTATATGACGCGATCTAAGAGATGCAATTGCAATCCAATAACTTAGCTCAAGGGTCGGGGAAACTCCAAGAAGAACACGGACATTTAACCAGAAAAACACTGGCATGTAGAAGACTGTGTACAAAAATCCGGCAACGGCCGAGAAAAGACACTGCTGCCATTCACACAGAACTTCGTAGACATGGCGACTACATCTCAGGTATTCAGCAGCAGAGTGCGTCACACACACCTGCACTGATCTGATAAAGCTCCTGGCTGAGTCTGGCTATATGCAGCTCTATATCTATTACAACTTAATGTTATATGTGATGTACTTTGACAGCTTACTACTGTCTTTCTGTTCCATATTGTAACTCTACTGCTGTTACAAACGTCTACTCGGTATGTAGGCATTTTCAGACCGAAGAGTTCTAGGTACTCCCTGAGCACTTCATACTGTCAAGGGCTTTTTTTCTGTTTGCTTTTGCACTGCCAATAGGAAAGTTTAAGCTTCGACAAGTCAAAATTACGTTGTATTCCCACTGTTGCATATTTGCTCAGTAAAGCCCGGACTTTGCCGTCGGTCCATTTGTCTTCTTCCATTTTTTTTCCCATTACAAACTGTTGTTTCTGTTTGTGCTGACAGTTATTTAAACGGCTAAGGGGTTTTTATAAATGGCAGTTGCCGATGCTGCATGAGCTGTGTTCGACCACTCACCAGACATTAACATAACTCACGGTTCCTCTTGTGCAGGGAGATTACCTACTCCAAAATAAGAGCTAAAAAAGCCCCTTAAAACAGCGTTCTAAGAACTACGATGACTCCTAGTTCTTGCGGTGCAGACACAACCAAAAAAAGGGGTTTCAACATGACTAAGGGTTTTTTTTTTAAATGGTGGCTACTGATGTTGCATTGGCCGTGTTTGAACAATCGACAAACACAAGCAAGATACTCTGAAAATGTAATCTATTACATATTACTAGTTACCTTCATTTCAAGGTAATAAGTTACTTTGCAATACTAATCTCTGTGTAAAGTAATATGTCACTTATTATGCAGAAGAACTCAAAGGCATTTTAAATGGGTGAGGGTCATGTTGTTTCACAGAAGCACCACAGTTCATCACTGTGGATGAAGGATACATGAAAACAACAAGTATTTCTGGTGGTGACGCCTTATGTGACACTGCAAGTGTAATAATAGTACCCAAAATTCTGTTGGCCAGAAAGTCCCTTAAACAGCACTCTAAGAACTACGATGGTAACTAGTTCTTGCAGCGTGGACACAACAAGAAAAGGGGTTTTGACATGGCTATGGGTTTTTAGTTGCAGATGCTGCATTGGTTGAGTCTGAAGTACCTTCTCTGAAATAAGAGCTAAAAAAAGTCCTATTTATTCCCAGTTCTCGCAGTGTGGACACAAAAAAAGGGTATGTTATTCCACAGCTAAGGGGTTTTTATAAACGGTTGGTTCCTGTGCTGCTGAGAGAGTATCTACTTTGAAATCAGAGGCCAAAAACTCCCTTAAAGCAGCGTTCTAAGAAGTATGATGGTTCCTCGCTCCTGCAGTGTGGACACCACAAAAGGTGAGGGGTTTAAAAGGCTAAGGGGTTTTTAGAAATGGTTGTTGCTGATGCTGCATTCGCTGTGTTTGACCAATCACCATACACCTTCATCAGCCATGGTTCCTCCTCTGCTGGGAGAGTACCTATTCTGAAATCAGAGACCAAAAAGGCCCTTAAACAGCACTCTAAGAACTATGATGGTTACTAGTTCTTGCAGCGTGGACACAACAAGAAAAGGGGTTTTGACATGGCTATTGGTTTTTAGTTGCAGATGCTGCATTGGTTGAGTCTGGAGTACCTTCTCTGAAGTAAGAGCTAAAAAAAAGTCCCTTAAAATTATTTCCTAAAACTATTTATTCCCAGTTCTCGCAGCGTGGACACAAAAAAGGGTGGGTTATTTGACAGCTAAGGAGTTTTGAAAAACGGCTGGTTTCTCTGCTGCTGAGAGAATATCTACACTGAAATAAGAGGCCAAAACTCCCTTAAAGCAGCGTTCTAAGAAGTATGATGGTTCCTCGCTCTTGCAGTGTGGACACAACAAAAAGGGGAGGGGTTTAAAAGGCTTTAAAAGGCATTTGCTGTGCTTGACCAATCACCATATACCTTCATCAACCATGGCACCTCCTCTGCTGGGAGAGTGCGTACGCTGAAATAAAAGCCAAAAAAGTCCCTCAAAAAGGCGTTCTAAGAGTCACGATAGCTCCTAGTTCTTGCGGTGCTGACACGACCAACGGTCCAAAAATGCCTTATATGACACCTGCAAGACGGATCCTTCCTCCCTACCTTTCTTTCTTGGGTTTCTCCCTTTTTTTCTGTTCAAGTATTTTCCCCTTATCTTAATTAAATGTCTAAGGATAAAGGGTGTCAAGGCTTGTACAGACTATCAGGCCCTCTGAGACCAATTTGTGTTTTTTGGCGCTAGAAACGAAATTGACTTGATTACCTCATTTATCAAAACATAAAGGGTTTTGTAATTCTACAAAGAAAAAATAGCCCTTACAGATGATGTAAAAGTCTGTTGAAGTTAAGGGATTGTGCACCTCCAAAAGCTGATTCTTTAAATGTTTAGACTGAGTCAATTTCCCACTAATCAACATCCTTTGTGCAGCTCGGTGCTTTAGCAGAACCAGTGAGGGTAAACCTTCTGACTTGCACCTCTCCCCCCTCCCTTTGTCTGTCTCCTCTTCCTCTCCTTGCCTCCTATTTAGCCCATGCATTTGATTAGTTAATCGCCCCCCCTTCCTCCCCTCCCCTCCCCTCCCCACCCCCCACCCCCCAGTCCTCAGGTGGAGGCAGAGCGCTCGGGCTTCTCATCCAGCCAAGCTGTTCTTTTGGAAGGGAAAGGAGGCAGCTGTGTTTACAGCCCGGGTCCTGGCGTACATTTAGCAGAATCTATTATTCATATCGCTCAGTATCAGAGCGAGATCTCCAGCCACCTGTCTCGCTGACAAGCTCGCCCCCTTTTGTGGCGCTTTCCGTTCGGAGCAAATTACGCTCGTCTTGATGAATTGAGTTTTTATGAGCGTTGCTGTAGCGCCTGGGCATCCTCGCGCCGAGCCAGGGACCATCAGGGGCCCGGGGAGATTTTTCTAGTCAATGGGCAAACGTTTGGAAGAATGTAGATTCAGGAAGGGAAAAGAGGGGGAATCAGAGTGCTTTTTACCTAGAGCTCATGTCTTCTGTCAGCATGGTTTCTGTCCACTGTCTGTAGCTGTACTCCTGCCAGTGCTCAGTGATGTTCTTACACCTGTCAGTATTTGTTTCCCTTCCTCTGTCTCCCTGTCTTGCATCCTTATTGTTGTTTACCTCTCTCACCCGAGCGCTGGCCCTGATCTGAGATTTGAAGAGTGAGCAGCGAGAACAAAGGCTTCCTTCAGAATTGGTTTTCTCTGAGACAGAGCTACCTGATGAGTCTGCCGGCGAACTATCTCCCTCCTTTGACTCTGTGTGAACATTTTTAATTAACGGGGAGGTGCGTTAACTCGATGATAAGCACCCCTGATAAGTTATAACATGATTCATAATTTATAAAGATTTTTGCTTTCATCTTCACTAGTTTGCATAAAACTAATTACATCGTAAATGGCATTCATTACAAAATATTTTTTTTTCTCTTTCCACACAGACGTGTAAATCGCGGCGCCCAGCTACCAAGTGTTGCTCTGGGACTGGTTTGCATGCAGAGAAGAAAGGTAATGATGAGTTGTTAGAGGCGGTGTCAGGGGCAGACCTGCCTGTCTCTGTTTGTACTGAACGAGCACGTTATGCTGCTTTACATTCATTATTCCAACTGCTACAAACTGCAGCACTGAGTCTGAGGTTAACCTGCCTGCTGCAGGTAGTAGTACCAGGAGTATTTACAGTCACAAATGCAAGACATGTTCAACACGGTGACCTGAGTGTGAAACCAACGGAAATCAGGCATTTAACCATCTGTAATCACTCACTTACTGCAGATGCTAACAGATGCAGCCACCTAGAATTTTCTGTTTCTCTGTGAAAGGGCCGAAACAGATCCGTTGGTCCTTGGCTGGAATGAAGTTGTGCATGTTTACAGTGGAGGTTAAACCCGCTTTGTCAGAAAACCAAGGGCTGGGAGCTGACCCATGGCCGGCTGGCAGCAAGAAGACCTTTGACCTAGGTGGGAAACTTTTATGTGGCTGCACCTGTATTGCACAGATGTTTTATGGCACCACATTTTTCAGTTCATCGTTCCAAATTCCTGTAAAGAACAGGTAGAGTTCAAGGTTACTGATTTATTTTAGAGTAATGGGGCCTAGGCAGATCCATAATGGATCCCCTGTTGGGATCTTGGTTGGTCCTTGGCTGGGATTTGACTGGCAGCCGGCTAGCAACTGAATGACCTTCATTTCGGAGAGGAAATTCTTTGTGGCTGCAACTGCACATTCATGTACAGAAGAGTTATGGTTCAACTTTTACTTTACTTACTACTACTACTAGTTAAGTGTTGTTATCCATATTTGGCAAAGGTTGGGGGGGGGTCCCATGTTGCTCAGGGCCCCAGAAAGGCTTGGGCCAGCCCTGGCAGTCTACCTTAATAATGGTGAATATATACCAGTCCTTTCACTGGCATTTTCACTCCAAAGTCTTCGAAAACCAGCGCTTGGTCAGCTTCAGACACCAACAAAAAAAGTCGTCCATTCATGACACCATGATATGCGGCCGGCTCCGCAGCATCACAGGAAATGCGGAGGGACAGCAACAAAAGTTAAGGCAGCAGAAGTCAGAGTAGGGCGGGTGAAGGGTGGTGGATGGGTCCAACAATCACTGACTTTCGCCCGGGAGGCCGGTGTTCACTTCCTGTAAGATTTTTTTTTCTTCTTCGATGAGTTGCGTTCGACATCACTGACGGGCCAGAAAACAGAATGCTGCATGTAGGCCAGTGAAAAATGTTGTCACTTATATTTATATATCTCTTTCTTATTCAGTCTCTTTCAAAACTGGTGCAGACAAATTTGATGTTTGAGTGCTGCTTCGGTATTTTGTGGTTGCGCATCATTGCATCTCGGCGGTTAAGGGGCTAAAATTAGAGAGTTCATCCGGGTGTTGTGTTTCCATCACACAACACCCACTGATCAGAGCCAGAGCCGATACATACCCCAACTTGGTCTCACTCCGAAGTCGCTGAAATCCGGTGCTTGGTCAGCAATGCCCTGCGTCAGATACGGACAAAAAAAGCCGTCCTTTCACGTTAGCATGATACAGGCGCCATTAAATACTAACGGCAATCTGTGGCATCAGGGGGAAACGTGGCGAGACTAAAGTTAAGGCGGTGGAAGTCCGAGTAGGGTAGGTGGGAGTGGTGGTGGATGGGTCCAACAACCACTAGCTTTCACCCTGAAAGTTGGTGTTCACTTCCCGTAAGACTGTGAACCCAAACCCTGGTCTTTTTTTCCTAAACCCAACCATGGGCGGGTGTTTGCAAAATGTAACCACGTGTTTATTGTTGAAGGAAAGAACATCAATCCACGGTGTTGTACCGATATAGTGCGTGTACAGCAGGCTGACGTTGACACGGTGTCCCAGAACGTCATCAACCAACGCACCAATGGTACCTTGCACGTCATATCTCAACGTGGAAAGTCCACAACCAAACACTGATAAGTGACGAGGTTGGAGTATCTATGTTTTGGCATTTTAATGTGGAAAGCTGCACACAGCTGCTTTGAAATAAGCCCTACCAAGTGAAACTTCCCTTGAAAAGCAGATCCTTACCTGCAAACTGTCTTTGTCCTCACACAGGTAGACACTGACGAACACTTAAGGTTGGTAATTGCAGTCTTGTGGCACATGATCTCGTCCGTGACACAGTCCTGCAAGTTAAACTCCGCTCTCTGAAAAGAAACAACAGCAAAACAACTTTTGTTCAGTGGCGTGAAAAAAAGAGAAGTGAGATGTATAAATAAACATGCCGAAACACATTGCCTGCCTTGCGAGTTTGTTTTCAATTCCCATTCGATTAAAGTGTCCCTGCAGGAGCCGGTGAGGTTGGGTACGGGGTGAGGTGCAGAGACATAAATCAAAGCGGTCCAAGGAATAGTAATCCTCGCTGAACATTTTGGACTGATTGATATAAATAACATTGTCCTCGCCATCTGTCCAAAGAGGGACCTTTCCAGTTAGTGTTGAGCGGCAACGGCAGAATAATTAATGAATGGTGTCCTTTGTGCCGGTAATAAAGAGGAGACAAATTATGTTATAATCCAACTGCTGCTCGTTTGTCACAGCCAAATAAAATGTCAAATAAAAGTGAGGGGCCACAGTGTTTGTTTAATGGAGTGCAAGCTACCTGCTCCAGTCTGACAGCAGGCTGGGACAGCTGTAAAAAGCAAAGCCTCTGATTCCAGTATGCAGGAATCCACTCAGACTGAATGTGGTGCTGTGTGCTGATTATGTGCTGCACATTTAACAAATGTTCACAAACACAAATGAAGAGTTCCGTTCCAAAACGACTCTGGGTGTCCATTCTGGAGGAAGATCATGACCTGAAAATGATGATTCATTACTAATCAAATATAGAATATCCAATCTGTGTCTCTGACTCTGTCATCTCAGCGTTGCCAGTTCCTGTCTCAAAAGACAAAACAGGTCAGATTAGAAGTAGTGATAATTATACGCCTGGATAAGGTGTTTGAATTCTGGTGGATTGGTTGAAACTAATTATCTGTACAAATAATTTTGGGAAATGAGAGTGTGGTTTGTAAGAAATCTTGGTCAGTTATTGCAGTTGCACCTCCACCGTGTCCGTGCGTTTCTTAGATGCCTCTGAGGCCTACGATCGAATCATGAAAACCTTCATAAATTATGTGAGAGAAGTAAACACTTCAGAATCATTATGGATTCCTATCTGACCATGCAGGCGAGATGTGTTGGTGGAGCATCTGACTTTTTTACATGTCAGCAGTGGAGCTGGTAACAGTATCGACTCGTGACTCATCAAGAAAAGTTATACCTTTGCGGTGTGCAGACGATAAAATCATGTCCCAAATTCCACTTCCCATAGAGATGTAATTGATGTGATAACCCTCATCAGTGTTGTGGAACTGGTCTCTAGATTGCTTTTTAAAGGTCTCGGTTTCGTCTTGGATCGTATTCTTACTCCGTCTTGTGTCAGTCTCAGAAAAAGACGACTCAAGATTTTGCTTTCAAGACTGGTGAAGATAACTGCGGAGATATTACTTAAAACGAGCTTTGAATAAAGATGCTTGAAATGATTTCAGCTCCTTAGTGTTTGCATTTGTCTGCTCATAAAAAAACAAAGAGTTGTTCCAATACCAATAGAGCTCGTAAGTTGCGTGTTTTCGTTTCCGGTACGTGGGACCTTAAAAATCGATTTCTCATAATGTATTCCAATGGCTAGATGAAAATTATTTTCTGGTCCCGTTTGAATTGTGCCACGAACTTCACATATGTTGTTTGTGAAATTTTAATGTACTTTTTCGTGCAAAGAAGGCTACAATTTAGCGGGAAGAAGTTTGATACTGTTAGGTTTTGTGTGAGAGCGCTTTGTGGACTACAGCTCTTCGCTGCTCTCGACGCGTATGATATACGTCACCACTCGCACTCGGAACATGGCTGTGTCTCTGGTTCACTTCACCGCCTCGAAAGAAAATCAGCAATGGTGACATTCGGGTATGAAACACACCGGCATCTTGATCTGATGGCTCCGTAGATCATGGCAGCAGCAGCAGCACTGTGAGTTGAGAAGTGGAGGGAAAGTGTGATGACGTGACGTCACATAGGCGACATGTAGTCTTTGTCATTACGTTGTTTCCACAGCCTTTAACTGAAGAATCATACAATAAACTGTCAAACTCTTAACATGAAAAAATATTATTTAGACCCACACAAAACATTTGTGTAATCCAAGGCATTTAATGACTGGGACCAGAAAATAATAATTTTCTCTCTATTGACTCCTATTCATATTTTCCGAACCTAGAAGTCCGATGGGGGTCTACCAGAAGGGGCGTGACTCACGAGCTCTATAATCAAGGCCTCCGATGCTGCCTATAATGCCAGAACAGATATTGGTGAGTATGCTGGTCTTAGCACCAATCCAATACCACATAATTTCATTTTAAAATAAAAGTAGCTTCGCAACTGAATTAAGCAACACATTCTCGCTCCGATCTTGTTACATATCGACGTTTGGTCATGGACCACGTCAAGATACAACTTGCAAGGTACCCTGGGTGCATTGGTTGTTGTCTCTTTCAAAATGACAACACTACGTTGCTACAATACTGCAAATTGATAGTTTTTTCCTTCAACAACAAATGCATGTGGTTGAGTTTAGGAATAAAGAACAGGGTTTGGCTTTACAATCGTACAGCCTCCCGGGTGAAAGTCGCTGGTTGTTGGATCCATCGACTACTCCTCACCCGCCCTACTTGGACTATCGCTGCCTTTACTTTTATTGTTGTCCAATTGCCGACATTAAAGAATGGCTTTTTCTCCTGTGTTTGACACCAACGGCCGGTTTTCGGTGACTACAGAGTGAGACCGGGTTGAAAATGCCAGTGAAAGGACCGGTATCTCTTCGACATTATTAGGGTAGACTGTCAGGGCTGGCTCAGGCCGCTGAGCAAGTGACCCCCTCACATTTTGCAAATATACATAACAACAGTTGAAATAACTCTAAAATATGTAATAACCTGAAAAAAATTGAACCATACCTGCTATGTGCAGGACTGTGCAAAAATAAAACACAGACTCGGAGTTCTATCGCCTTAACTTTCGTTGTAGTTCTGCTGTGATTCCCCCGACGCCGCCGGGCGCCTGTAAACAATAAAAGCAACCAGCCGCATATCATCCTGATATTAAAGGACGTCGTTTTTCGCTGGTGTCTAAAGCTGGATGTCACTGAGCAAGTGCTGGTTTTCGATGACTTGATTTGGTAAATAGTTTAACATCAGCTGTTTTCAAAATGTCCGCTATATTGGCAGAATTAGCAGTATGCTAATCTAAAGACGACCCTCCCGCCCACTCTAGTCAGACTTCCGTCACATTAACTTTCATTGCTGTCCTGCCACATTTCCCCCTGACGCCTAGGGCCGGCCACGTATAGTGCCGCTTTTTGACAACTTTGGAGTGAGACCGGATACCAGTTAAAGGATTGGTATCTGCTCAACATTATTACAGTAGACTGCCAGCCCTGGCTCAAGCCTTTTTGGGGCCCTGCCCACCCTGGGCGCCTGCAAACAATTACAGCGTCCACCCGGGCATCAACCCGACATGTAAGGACGGCTTTTTTCGTCTGTGTTTTCGACGACTTGTGAATTAGCCCATGTTGAATAAAGTGGTAGTTTTCCTGGAAATATTTTTTAATTTGCTGCTTAAAAAGATTTGTTTCAGTCTCAGGCTTAGTAGTGTACAGTTGTTGATTGTTTTTTAAATGCCATGGTATCGGATCGGTACGTGATATTGGCTGATCCACAAGTTTAGGTATCAGAACCAGAATCGAGAAGGCAAAATTGGTTTTGGAACAACTCAACAAAAAGTGCACCTGTGCCAAACTTTTGGTTGTTTTATCACGACATAGGTCTTGGTCTTGACTCGGTCTCAACCCCTCAAAGTCTTGGTCATGTCTCAGTCTTGATACACTCTTGGTCTTGGTTTAGTTGTTCTTGACTAAAACACTGCCCCTCGTCCACTGCAGCACTCTGCCCTGGTACTGCTCAGCAGTCTGGGGGTCAAAGGTCACACTGTGCCCTTAACACTGCATTTGGAAACAAGGAAAGAGATCAATCCCTCACTGCTCACTGAACTGAAGCGCCAAACCCAGAGGTGAATTTCTTTTTTCTGGAGTTGTAGTGCTCGTGTCATCTGTATGCGTTACATGAAACGTCTGCTCAGGTATTCATAACCTCAGATCAAGGTTGGATTGCTGTCATTGATCGGCAGAAACACCTAAATTGAATTTGTATCCCTCATCTCACCTCTCTGCAAACCCCCGCACCGTCATAGCCGGAGCCCAAACCTGAATGTTAAGCCTCTGAGCTAAGAGGCTACGTCCAGAAAGAAAAAGGAGTTTCGATGTTCGGTCAACAAATTTTGATTCTTGTGGCGAAGTGGCGATTACACTGTAAGAACAGGTTGACGGGCCAGAGAAGACTGCAGAGAAACATGAACATTTTCACAACACAAAGCCAACAAAGGACTTGCTTTAAAACAACTTGGTATGTAGTTCACTTAATGCTGATCCAGACTGACTCAGCCCTGAGTGACCTCTTATCTCTCTAGACCTTTATTGATATGCAAGAACTGATTTCTTTTTCTTAAAACAAGATCAGAAGCTCTGCCAGTCGCCGATACTTTTCAATGAAACCCAACAAACGTTCATGAATTTTCTAGAAATGAACATTTAAGGTAGATCACAGCACCAATATCTATTAAATGACACTTGTTTCTTAATCAAGTTGATTGGTGCTGAATAAGCTGAAATTCTGGGAGATTTTTCGCATATTTTGAGAACATATAACATCGATCACTTTCCCTTCTCACTGAAATAGGATAGCCTCAAATTCATGATGGTGAATTTTCAGTATCAGGATCAGGTATCAAGCTAATAGCAGCAATTATTGAGCTTTAGAACAGGTTGTAAAACCTTGAAGCAGAATTATTCTAAAAATTATACCGGTGGTTAAATATGGGCTCCAAAACCAGAAACCTTACCCCATCAAATAACCGTCTAGATGGTGATGATGACCAACAACATCTTTAAACCTTCTATAGATTTCTTATGTTCATTTTCTTTGACGAAACAAATATTTTGTACTCACTATCTCTTTGTACTATACTGTCTGTTGCTGAGTCCTACACATGTACGTGCTGAAAATAACATGCCTCTCTTGGCTTTTGCTAATACATCACCCCTAATAGCGATGCTCACATCACGAGCCGAGAATGAAGTGCAAAGTGAACTTGAACTCTGAGAAAGTTTAGAGACGTCCTAGGAGGCAAGGACGAGGGAAGGGCTGCCAAACAGCGCCGGCTCGGTAAAGGGCAGAGGAGGCAACCTAGACAGGAGCTGAGTGCTCTGCTATATCGCCTCCAGGTCCATCAATCACCCTCCAAATTAAAGGCGAGGTGAGGCTTAGGCTTCACCGGCCACATTTGACATCAGTCTCACATCAGACGGCGATGAGGACATCACCCAGATCAGGAGGATGCTCCGTAGGTATGCTCATTCCACCCACGTCTGCGTCTCGGCAGGGCCCGCATTATCTGCGCCAACAAAAGGAGGAGCCGCTTTGTGCAATCAGCACCGTTCTGTACATATTAAACAGCGCAACATTCTCAACCCAGGTTCATTTTAATTAGAGGGGAATTTGATCACTGCCGTCTCCCACGGGCGCTTTTGATGTTAATAAAACAAGCTGTACCTTCGCAAAGCAGAGCTCTCCTTCCAAAGCAGGGGAGCCACGGGGGTGAAGGCAGCGGGGAGGAGGGGGAGGAGGGGAGCAGAAAAAGGAAAAGTTCCCTCTTCAAGTCAAAACTACAGGGAGGTGTCAGAGGAGAAGCTGTGATCCTCCACCGTGTTGGGAAATGGCTTTTGAGAGCGAGCAGAGGCCGCTGAGGTGCTCAGAGGGATTATCAATGTCGACGAAGCGCATCACTACCTTATACGTGCAGACCGCCTCATAATGAACGGCTGAGGTGTTCCTCATTATTGCTCTGACACTTTGGTGTATTCATTCAATAGATGTTAATAACAAAAGAATTAGAAGATGAGATGAACCTCAACAGCAAAGGATAATATTTGCCTGGGTGAAGGATCCCTGCAGTAGACCTGAACAAAAGGTTCGTTCGCTTTATGGTTCGCGGGTTAAGAATCGTTTTCAGTTTGTTTCAATGCAATGCTGTTTAAGTGCAAATGAAGAGCTCTGATGTCACAGACTGAAGGTTGAACATCGGATTTCGGCAACTACAAATCAGTTCCCTACAAACTGTTCTTTCTGTTATCAGTTTCACTTGTCTATACACATACATTTTAAACAAAACTTCCATTGAATCGAGGCATTGGCAGAAATATCTAAACACACCTTTCTGCAACCCTATCCCCTCGAAATTATGTTAACACGGTGCTTAACTGTGCTTCTAATTCCCAACTCGTCATAAACGGCAGCTTGGTTAGTGGCCCTATGCTTCAGTCTGCGATCCTCTACCTGCCCCTTTAGCGTCAGTTTTGGATGCTCAAGAATGGTGTTTCAATTTCTTGTCAATACACGCATCATTTCTTAAATAAATAAACCTCTGTGTCAAGAGGAAATGTAAATTTCGTCACCGAAAAAACTACTTTTAATGTTGGCATCCAAACGACTTGTTTAGGGTTTAGAAAAAACAAACAAAAAAACAAAGTTAGGGTTATAACCGGTTCGGTTGTTTGACTTACCTTACGTATTAACAAGTATGTCGCGAGACATATGTCATATTGCATGTCATGAACGCCACATGATGCTAACCACGTAACATTTTTAACAACAAAACGAACAAGAAACAAACAGCAGTCTCCTGGGTGAAAGTCCTGTGTTTGTTTGACCATCCACTACCCCATCTTCTGGCCCTACTCTTTTAGTAGTTAGTAGTTAGGAGTTAGTTTGAAAGCACAGTACTTCTTATAACGACGCTACAGGGCGCCTTGGGCATTGGAATCGAGCCCCAAAGACATTTAACGGAAAGAAGACCTTTGACCAAATGTCCAAAATACACGCATCAAAATCAACGTCTAGGTCTGTCACATGATGCCATTATGAGCGTCACAACCCATCCAAATGACTCGTGTCACTATCAGGATTTGATCAAATGGATCCAATAACATTTCTAGAGTACAGAAGAACCACATGATTCAGTAATTTTTATCGCTGTTCAAGTTAAAACCTGAAAGTAGTCACTCGGTCGCTGTTAACTCTCTACTGCAGTGGTTCTAAAATGGTGCGCCATGATGCAAATCCAGGTGTGCAGTTGGATTTTACAACACAATATTACTGCAGTATTAAAGTGGGCCTACACAAAGTTATGAAAGAATTTTTAAGTGACTGTATCAGTATGCTGTGCGCACCCATTTCTTAATAAAGAGGCAAACTCTAGCTAAAAAATGTCATTCAATGTCAATTGAAAAAAAAAACTTCAAGGAGTAACAGTTGGTTGTCAGTTGTTATTTGATATCAGCAAATAAAAACAAACATTTATGTCGTGATAAGAGTGACAACACACCCGGATAGAAATACAGCTGTGCCTTGAGATTTTGGCCTGCCCTTTGGTGAGTCTTGGGCATAAAAAGTTCGCAAAGCACTGCTTTAGTGCATTGATTCTATGGGCACCACGATTCGGAAGATCCAGGTAAATTGAGGGGTTTTTGGCTTCATACGCCTCTGACGAAGCTGCCATGTTTGATACCTTAGGAGTGAGAACAGGCTGAAATCTGCTGTGATCAAAAACTAACTTCCTGGAAATGTTATATTTTGAGTGAATGGAGCGTTACATTTAAGTTTACGCACAAAATCCTTCAACTGCTAATAGACATGTTTTGTCTTCAAACATTGCAGATATAATATTGTTTCGTCTCACAGTGCACACATGTTGCTGGTGCAAAAAAAAATGGGACATAATTTAGAGTTGGAAAAAAGGTTATAAATTACAATAATCACCATATGTTTTATCGCAATACTCGGCACATCGCAACATATTTAAAATTGCGTATTGTGGATCCTCTTGTGATTCTTGCCCCTAATAATTTCTGGGGCAGAGTTGCTAGTGTAGAAAATTCTGAGGTTTAAATAGGACAACACTGACATAACTGGTCTAACTTCAAATTGAATTGAGAGCTAATAGCAACTAGTTGGCAACACAGGTGCCATTTTAAAGTTTAGGAGCAACATGCCACCTTTAGAGTGGCTGTTAAAGTATGATTTGGTGCCTTTAGGTGACTTCAGTTTTGGAACTAAACTCAAGGGTTTCATTAGTTCAGTGTCAAAACTCTTCAGCCCTCCAGCACACACTGTAAAGGCCCATAGTGTTTTAGCATTTGCTTTTATTTTCCCAATAAATGAAGTGAATGGTCATCTGTCCCTGAAGTAAACGCTCCATCTCTCCCGTGCCTCCAGGCGGGTCGTTTAACGGCCAAACGAGCGATGGAATGAGTAAATAATTCAACAAATAGATGAATAAATAAAAGGGGTCGGAGTCTGCGGTGGTTAAGCAGAAGGGGGAGGGGGGGGGGGGCGTTCAGCTGGGGAGCCACCTATGGCAGAGGGAGGGCAGCTTTCTCTCCCTAAACATGTACCGTCTGTACAATTCTGAACCTTGGCACCGGTACAGGCATCTGCTGCCGGCCTCCCTCTGCCAGTCCACCGTATATACACAAACATCTGCTTCCCCACACACACACACACACACACACACAAAAAAAAAGGGGACACGCAGCACTTGACAGGTCTGCTTTTCGCCATTCTGCCTGGCCCCGCTCGCCGGTTCTTTACACAAAAACCTTAATGCATCCTGTCAAGCCATTAGCTGGTGATACGATCAGCTCGCAGGCCCCCATTAAGCCATCAGTGTCCACCTGTGATAAAGACGACCATTTGTTTTCTTAAAGCCCTACTTAATGTCCGTTTAACTCAATTTGTCAGGAAATGTACAACAATTTCCTCCCCCCACGGTCCTGAAATCTGGTCGGGGTTCAAAAACGGCGAGGAGGAGAGGGAGGGAGGGAGGGTTGTTTTTTTTTTTTGTTTTTTTTTTCCGAGGATGCATATTCAAATGAGGGGATTAAATTGCCTCTCATATTGACGTATCGTGTTGCGTGAGCGCTGAGAGGTGGCCTGTGTTTTCCCTCTAAAAGCTGATTTTTGGACAGCAGGGGCAGGAGCTGGAGGTTGTTTTGCCTCCATTAGCCTCGGTCCACGGCCCCTGCTCCCTCTCCTGATGCGTCCATGACAGCACTCTAAATCTGGCCCCGCCGTTATTACCGGTGCACACCCCATGCCGCCGCCGCCGCCGCAAAAGCATAATAACACCTTTTAAAACAACATTGTCCCTGATGCTCGCAAACACACATGATCGCTCCCCCTCCTCGTCCACATCCCCGGTGAGGACACCTAACAGCCACTGAAACATCTGTTTATGTTTTGTCTACAGATACATCATTTGGATTTTGGAGGGGCGGCGGCGGTGAGGCGGGGAGCGAGACATAATGATTCTTTGCTGTGCTGTAATCCCAAGCGCCCGTAGTAAATCAGCTATTAACTCCAAAAGGGAGATTTGAAAACTATCTGGCAAAAACAAAACAAAACCAAAAAAAAAACATGCCATAAGTGCCTCGGATTGGCAGCGGTGCCCTTTTTGGTGTATACGACTGCCCCGGCTGCCCCTTCTTCCCTGGCGGTGGGACGGCGGCGCGGCCAAGCGGGCAGGAAGTGGAGGGGCCCTTGGTAGTGGCGGTGGTGGCACTGCCGACATCTGTCGTGGTTGGAGAGCTCAGTGCACAGGAAATGGGGTGTCACGGCGCTTGCTTGTTGGCCATTATCCTGGCATCCTAATGAAGTGTGGGCAGTTCGCAAAAGGGGGTCTCTGGATGGCATGTTGAATGCACGGATGGGCAGAGGCAGCACACACACACACACACCCACGCCATCCCTTCGCCCTCACTCTCCCCTTCAAATCCTCCCCCTCTTCCCTGTTCCGACTGCCTGTATCCCATCTGCCCGAGCCCCCGAACTGCACCCAATGGGACGGAGGCTGGTCGGGAGCGCATGCGCCGTATGGCGGGCGTTTGCCTGCGACAGGCTGAGCGCGAGACCATTAGGCATCTCGGCACGGCCGGCGTGTGATTGGAAACACACAGTGAACAAGTGTCCTCTCGGCATGGATGCTGCCTCACGCTAGGAGAGCTGGGCTGTGGCGGCGCCGCACCATCAATATACCTGGCCCTAATGGTCTTTGCACCACAGATCAAGTGGTGTTTGTCGGATTCCTGAAGGGCCTGAGGTGGCTGTTTATTGACACAACAAACAGAAAAGACTCCCCTGACTGAATGTATTTCCACAACATTTCAACACAACATGCCCCTGAGTGCACATTATCATACATCACACTGGCAATTTACAGGAATCTATAGAAAGATGATGGTGTTAAATATTTGAAGAGGTCAAAACAGTGAATATACATTTGTAGGAGGAGGAAGACTCACATTCTATCATTCAGTAATCTTTAAACTCTTTAAAAAACACCCGTTATCAGTCTGAAGTTGCTGCTAAAAAGGTCATGTAGAGGTCAAACTAATCTATTCTCTCTATTTATGCATACATCAGTGAAAACAGCATTTCCCTCTCATTTTAGGCTTTTATTTTGAAGCAGTACAGTAGCAAGCAGTTACATGCTTCCTGTTTTGTTTAATCAAAAGGCAATTATACAAATCTATTGGAAGATGATCGTTTTGAATATTTGAAGAGAACAAAGCCCGCTCACACAGTAAACTTTTGTCAGAGACTTGGCGTCAGAGACCGACACACAGAGGCATCTTTTGCGGTCGGATGATTTGCGACAGGCAACAACCCAACACTTCAAAAACCAATGCTTTTCAGTAGCTGTCAGCATCAGGACAGACGCAGGGAGGCACCCTTTGCGGCGGTACGATACACACCGGTCAGTGGCAGTTTGTAATGCTGCCAACAGCCACCCGAATACAGGGAGTGAGAACGTCTGTATAGGCTGGACGGGTCAAACAAACTCTGGACTTTCACCCTGGGAGCCCACTGTTTGGTTCCTGTGTGAATTTTAAGCCAAACCATGAACTGAACATTTGTGAAAACCTGTGAAAACAGAAGCCTGTTGTGAAAAGACACATTGCATGTAACAAGCGTAGTGACACGTTGTCCGCAAATGTTTTAAAGAAACCTCACTTCACTTCATTATTTTATCCTATTCAACATTTTTTGTGAAATTTTGTCAGTATTAGTGTATGAATTCTTGAGTTATGGCGGAAAAAAAACATGTTTAGTGAGGCTACAGTGACCTTTGATTTCCAAAATCTAATCAGTTCACTGTTAAGTTCAAATGGATGTTTGTGCCAAATTTAAGGAAATTCACTAAAGGCGTTATCAAGATATTGCGTTCACAAGAATGACATAGACAAGGTCAGGGTGACTTTCACCCGTGACCAATGACCACCAAAATATTATACTCTAGTTGGTGAGTCCAAGTGGATGTTTGTGCCAAATTTAAAGAAATTCTCTCAACGTGTTCTTCAGATTTCACGCTCACAAGAATGAGACGGGCGAGGTCACAGTAACCTTGACTTTTGATCGATGACCACCAAAATCAAAGCAGTTTATAATTGAGTCCAAGTGAGTAGCGTAAATTGACATATCATCCGCGAATGTTTAAAAGAAACCTAGGTGGGTACCCCGCTCTTACTAATTCTTTAACAACAAATGCACATGATTACATTGGTCATGGTGTCACGTGAAAGCACGGCTTTATTTCGTCAGTGTCTGACGCCGAAAGTCACCGAGTACTGGATTTCGACGACTTCGGGGTCGGGTGTGTAGGGGTCAAACTGGACTACTTCATGTAATTTCATTTCAAGGTGGATTACTACAAAACCATACAACATCTTCACACAGTAGCGAGCTGCACCATGCAGCCTGCTCCCCTTCTCTCCACACAAACGATTCCTCTTCAGGTAAAGAGTCTCTACTTACTCGCCTGCCCATAACTGTAATGGGCTAATGTGCCGAGTAAATGTAGCACTACAGCCCTGAGTGCTTCATCAATACATCCGACTGATGCAGGACAGAAGGGGGATTATCACGAGCGCCAGATGCTAAGCCACTGAAACTGCACACAATCAATTAACTCCTCTGTGCATACAGTAGCATCACGCTGCAGCCCAGTTTATCCCGTGGAAATATCACGGCTCACTTTCCTGACTGTACAGGAAGTTGGACATCGGCCTGGGACTCATCTGTCAATGTTTTTCTTTCCTATTTTAGGATTAAAAAAGGAGTCACAGCATCGCCAAAGAAAGATGGCGGACATCCACATGTGACAACAGTGACCATCTCCCAACATGACTCTACAGACACGGATCACTTTTCAAGAGAGGTGCTTCATCCTGTATGTGCTTCCCCTCTCACACACACTCTCGACAGGCCATTTAACACCTCAGACGACAGCGGCAGCACAACAGACTCAGAGGGAGGAGAAAACATCTCAAACGCCAAAGCACCCGCTGATGGACTACGCTCATTTTTCACCTGCGACCACTGCAGATCGCTTTGTAATGACCCGACCTCTTTGTCAGAGGCGGCAGGAAGAAGGATCGCCTCACACTGGATCGTCGTCTACCTGGAGAACACGCCCGGCAGTCCCCTGAAGCGGCTCCTCTCCCGCCAGAGGAAGTACCTTCGGTAGTTAACCACATTACCTAACATGTCGTGATGGATGCTGCAGCTCTCTGCAGGGGTCAAGGGTCAGGCAGCCCCCCCCCCCTCCCCCCCGCTGAGAGGAAGACAGATGAGGTTGGGTACACCTCTTTTGCTCAGACTTGTTTTCTTTACTCCCAAAGCAATCCGATACCTGATTGGCTCTCAGAGGAGCCCAGGTTTGATAGCACATGATTAACGTCGGACACCGCAACCCGACCCGACACCGTTACTGTAATTACTGGTCCGGCTCAGGCGGGGTTGAGCTAATTCAGCTCAGAAATGGGTATTAACTCAATAATCTGGGGTGCTCTTCACACATTATGCTCATATGGAACACAGATTGCTCTAATGAAGCAGTGATCTAACCTGTATCCAGTTAATGGCAACGTTTTCCCATCGGTATTTAATTACACACAGGAAGTGATATGTTTCAGGTTTTTGGATTGTTTTAGTAAAACTGGACAGCTCTGTACAATCAGCACAGTTTCAAGGTGGACACCCAGAATTAGTGTCACCAACTCAGTGTCTCATCAAATGTCTCCTCTTCTGATTCCTGATATGCAGAACATGATGATGTCACAGTGAAGCTGACCTTTGACCTTTTGGACATAAACTATCATTACTTCATTTTTGTCGTAATTAGTGCATGGGTTCTTGATTTATGTCCAAAAAAAAAAACATGTTTTGTGAGGTCACAGCAGGCCTGAACTTTGATTTCAAAAATCTAATGTAATTTATTTAGAGTTCAAATGGATGTTTGTGCCAAATTTAAGGAAATTCACAAAAAGTGTTATCAAGATATTGCGTTCACAAGAATGACACAGACAAGGTCAGGGTGACTTTCACCCGCGACCTATGACCACCAAAATATAATACACTAGTTGCTGAGTCCAAGTGGACGTTTGTGCCAAATTTTTAAGAAATTCTCTCAAGGTGTTCTTAAGATTTCGTGCTCACAAGAATGAGACGGATGAGGTCACAGTGACCTTGACTTGTGATCGATGACCACCAAAATCTAAGCAGTTCTTCACTGAGTTCAAATGGATGTTTGTGCCTAATTTGAGGAAATTCACTAAAGGCGTTATTAAGATATTGCATTCACAAGAATGAGATGGATAAGGTCGGGGTGACTTTGACCTGTGACCAATGACCACCAAAATATGATAAACTAGTTGCTGAGTCCAAGTAGACATTTGTGCCAAATTTAAAGAAATTCTCTCCAGGTGTTCTTAAGATTTCGTGCTCACAAGAATGAGATGGGCGAGGTCACAGTGACCTTGATATGTGATTGACGACCACCAAAATCTAAGCAGTTTATAATTGAGTCCAAATAAGTGTTTGTGCCAAATTTGAAGAATTTCCTCAAGGTGATTTGATCTATCCAATTCACAAGAAGGTCACAGTGACCTTTGACTTCCAAATTCTAATCACCTAATCAGTCAAAGTGAAGGTTTGTGCCAAATTTGAAAGACAGTCCCTCAACGCCTTCTTGAGATGTAACGTGGACAAGAATGAGAAGGAAATAAGGTCACAGTGACCTATGATCTTCCACCACCAAAGTCTAAAATCTTCATCTATGAGTCAAAAATAACGTTTGGGCCAAATCTGAGGGAAGTTCCTTAAGGTGTTCTTGATCTACCCCATTCACAATAATGAGACAGACGCCAGGTCACAGTGATCTTTGACCACCAATATCTAATCAAGTCATTGTTGAGTCAATGTGAGGGTTTGTGCCAAATTTGAAAGAAAGTCCCTCAAAGCCTTCTTGAGATGTAACGTGGACAAGAATGAGAAGGAAATATCGACGACCAAAGTCTAAAATCTTCATCTATGAGTCAAAGTGAACGTTTGTGCCAAATTTGTAGAAATTCCCTCAGGGTGTTCTGATATATCCTATTCACAACAATGAGACAGATGCAAGGATACAGTGACCTTTGACCACCAAAATCTAATCAAGTCATTGCTGAGTCCAAGTGATGTTTGTGCCAAATTTGAAAAGGTGTTCTTGCGATATCACATTCATGGGGCTGGGTGACGGACATGGCTGTCAACAGTGCAGAGGCACAAAAAGGCAGACTTAATAAGGAAATACATAGACATAGAATATTGAAATGTTTAAAGTATAGTCTACACCCTTCCAGAAAATGACATTTGAGCCAAAACACACGTGTTCAGTCTGATTATGGGATGGATGAACCGTCCTCATCCAGCTTAGGTTCCTTATTTTCCCTCAGACAGAAGGATCCACAAATCACAGCAGATCCAGCAGCAACATGTGAGAGGAGAACGGGCCCGTCTGAGGCTGAGCAATGCTGATTCAGCTATAAACGTGTTACAAATGACTCAAGCGGCGGCTGCTGGACTCGCTCCGCCTCCCCCTCACCGACCCTTCAGTGTTGGATACACTTTTACCTTTCAGCCACTATCAGCCTGGCTGCCTCATCCATCACTGTGGGAACGCCTGTGAATGCTGTTTACCATAAAGCTCTGTGCTCCTGCTCTGCATCACACTGGACAACCGCACACACCCGTGACGATGACGTGATAGACCCTCTGGACGCCATGTTGTGCTGTTGACAATGAGGAATCCTGTATGGGTGTTATGGAGCAGCTGTAGAGTGAGGTGACTGGGACACGAGAACAAGTCAGAGGGCATCTGGTGGACAGGAAGAGAATGACACGAACACGTCTGAGGAAGTGGGGATGTGTTCAGAGACAAAGGGACAGACCTGGTTTCCTGTCACCTGCAGACGCCCTGTTGTAATTAAAACCCCACCACTGAGACAGACACTTTTTACAGTGTGGCGGGGCGCAATCGCCTGTGCTGTCAAACCTCACAGCATCACCTCTCGACGCTCTCTGACAGTGAATAATCGTCCGGCGCTTATGCAGCTTATCTGAGTATGTCGAACAGCGGCGGCGGGGAAAGAGAGCCCTTAATCTGCCTATAATCAAACCTGACAGTCACCTACAGCAAGGTGTGGCGCCACGCTGGGAACCAGTCAGCCGAGAGCTCTGATCAGCAGAGAGAAACTGCCAAGCCATTAATATTAATCGTCCTAATCGGGCTGGAGAGCGGCGCAGTGATCAGAATACACTAGAAGGTCGATTCCAGTGCCGACTCGGCAGGCGAGCACGCTGTAGTACATCAAGGTAACGCTTCGCCGTAACCCGCGGCGCTCTATTTGAAGTAGGTGAAGGGAAGCCAGGTTTTTGTTATTGTTAATTACGCTCTTTGTAGTGAGTCTAGACGAAGAGGCCTCCCCTCCCGACACATTTTCTCTCCCTACACGTCTGCTTCACTTCCTTTTCCTCTCCTCCTTCCTTCCTTTACTCTTTAGCTTCCTAGTTCTTCTTCTTCTTCCTCTCCTCTTGTTCTGATCCTCTCTTTTCTCCAGCTTTACTCTTTTATCTTTCTGCCTCTTTACCAACAGATTTCCACCGTCCTTTTCTACCTCCTCTCCTCCTCCTCCTTCTTCCTCTGCTGATCTTCTCTATCATGGAATTTTTCTCCTCCTCCTTGTTTCCTCTCTACTTTCTCTTCTTCCAGTTAGTTTCCTTCTCTGCTTCCCTCCTCCCTCTTTTATTCACAACATGCTCCATCCTTCGCTCTAATTCGTCCCCTCTTCCTCTTAGCTTTCTCTCTGGTTTCTTTTCTTTTTCCTCGTCTTTATTCAATCTCTTTATCTGCAATTCTTATTCTTCAACCTTGTTTTAATTTTTATGCCTCCTTGTCGGCGCTAGCTGTGCCCTTAGGCATTATGTTTTCGGGTTGTCTGTCGGTCCATCTCTTTCTCGTGAACGCAATATCTAAAAATGCCTTGATCTAAATATCTTCACATTCGGTAGAAACATCCGCTTAAACTCAACAATAAATGTTTAGATATTGGTGGTCATATGCTAAAGGTCAAGGTCACTGTGACCTTGTCTGTTCGATTCTTAAGAACGCAATAGCTCAAGAACACCTTCTTCAAATTTGAAACAATTGTCCACTGCTTCAGCAATGAACCAATTCAATTTTGGTGGTCAAAGGTCAAGGTCACTGTGACCTTGCATCAGTCTTACTCTTGTGACTGCGAAATCTCAAGAACAACCTCAAAAGAATTGTCTCAAATTTGGCAAAATCGTCTGCTTAGATTAACAATGAACTGATTGGAATATGGTGGTCAATGGTCAAGATCACTTTGACCTACTCTGTCTCATTCTCGTCAGTGCAACATCTAAGGAGGGCCTTGAGGGAGTTCTCTCAAATTTGCCACAGATATTCATCCGGACTCTGATTGTCAAAGGTTAAATGTCACTGTAACCTCGTTTGTCTCATTCTCATGAACACAGTATCTCAAGAACTCCTCTGGGGATTTCTTCAAATTTGGCTCAACTGTCCACTTAGAATTGATGAACTGAATGGAATACAGTGGGGTCAAAGGTCAAGTCACTGTGACCTCATCTGTCTCATTCTTGTTAGTGCAATATCTCAACAGGGCCTTGAGGGAGCTTTCTAAAATTTGGCACAAACATTCACTTGGATTCTAAGATGAACTGATTCAATTTTGGTGGTCAAAGGTCAAAAGTCACTGTGACCTTGCATCCATCTCATTCTCATGAACACAGTATCTCAAAAACACCAAAAAGGAATTTCTTAAAATTTGGCTCAATCGTCCACTTAGAATTGATGAAGTGAATGGAATACAGTGGGGTCAAAGGTCAAGGTCACTGTGACCTCATCTGTCTCAATTGCATTAATGCAATATCTCAAGAGGGCCTTGAGGGAGCGTTCTAAAATTTGGCACAAACATTCACTCGGATTCTAGGATGAACTGATTCGATTTTGGTGGTCAAGGGTCAAAGCTCAAGGTTGCCAAGACTTTGCATCTGTGTCATTACCATGAACGTGGTATCTCAAGAACACCTTGAGGGAAATTCTTCAAATTGGGCACAACTGTCTGCTTAGACTAAACAATGTTCTGATTGACTGATGGTGGTTGGATTCTTGCCAATGAAATATCTTTTTTTTTTCCCAAGTTTTTTTTCAAGTTTTCTTAAATTTGACACAAACGTCCACTTGGACTCAAGAATGAACTGATCAGTGTAACTTGACAGGTGCACGTAGACATACAACTGTGAGGCACGTATTCTAATTTTCCATATTTTTGTACTTCTCCTTCCTTCTTTTCTTTTTAATCAGTTTGCTTCTTCCATCCAGTTTGCCATCTTTCATGTCACTGTCTTGTCTCCATTACTTTCCCTTCCCGCTTTCTCAATTCCTTCTGTCTCTTCCTCTGGCACCATCCATCTTCTCTCTCCCATCATCCTCCTCTCTTCCTCCTCCTTTTCCTTCTCTCTGGTCCATATCTCTCCCCCGCTCCATGACCCTGGCTCTGACAGAAGATCAGTGTACCACTCCCAGACTCTCGCTCCTCTTGCTGAGCAATGATCACCTCTGTTTACCCCGGCGTCGCCGCGGTGACGGCCAACTTCTTCCCCGACTCTGCCTCGTCTGGGCCGTGAGCGAGTGTGCGGGCCTTATCTCGCCGCCGCCACACAGAGGATTACTTTACCAGAGGAGATGTAGTCGGGGATAAAGTTGTGTTGCTTCACCTCTCATTCTCCCAAAGCTAACAGACAGTCCAGGAACCATGTTAACAGCGATCTGATAGGAACTGATAAATACAACCCTCCTTTTGTCTAGTTATTTCCCTGTCACTTGTGTTTTTTTTTTCCTTCCTGGGAAGCGGAAATGTGCCGTTAGGATAAATATTTGAAAAGTAGCAGCTGAGGCCGGTGCTAATAATCAGGGCTGAGCAAAGATCTGTGGTTGAGAAATGGTAGAAACTGGCTGTTGCAGCAAACAACCTGCAGGAAGCTTTTTCACAACGGCAGAGAGGGAGAAGGAAATGGGTAAACAGTGTGTATGGGGGGGGGTGAAAAGTCCTACGCTCAGCAGCTTTGAGAGTCCGAGATGTGAAAAGTGACTGGTTGATTTATCACGGGGGAAACGGAGCCACAAAGTACAATTTTCTACCTTGGCCGCAAACAATAATTCATAATGATGTCGCCTCCTGATAGCAGCAGACCTTTGCGCTGCATCGGTCCTCGAAAATGATCGTAATAAATGTCAGGACTTCGCAGGTAACTACTTTAAAAGCCATTAGAAGTAGTCGTGATGGAAGATACTGGCCGACGCTTCATGTTGCGATAACAACTTGGTTTTGCAGATAAAAGAGCAGAAAAATGAGCGGGGTGTTTTATGGCGAGGTTACAGGAGCTCAAGGACTATTACAGATAAACAGGTTATGTCAATTAAAATGGCCGCACAGCGCTGCTCTATAACCCCGCCACCGTGGAGGGATGAGGATTGTTTGTGCCTCCTTCATGCATCAGGGCCAGATGCTCTCTGCCATATCAAACCCCAAATCTCGACACCTTGCTCAAATTGACAGATATTAACTACAAGGGGAATAAGAAAATGTACAGCGCACCATTCCGTAATGCTGTCATGTCTCCCCGTTGACCTTTCAACTGCAAATACTTAGACGGAGTACTCCCAGCAACAGTCATGCATCACAGTTTAATGGCGTGTCAGGAAAGGCTTGGTGCTTTTTGTTGCCGCACACTTTTTATCGCCACATCGGCAGATTATGAGGGAGCTAATGAACTCTGTGGATCTGAGAGAAGGAAAAAAAGAAGAGGAAACATCACCCCTCCGCTTTTCTTACAACTTTTCTGGCTTTTGTTCCTCTAAAAGTGGAGACTTTAACTTCAAAACGAGCCCATATTGAGCGGGGAATCTAATACAAAAACTAATACTTGTAAGAGCAAATAAGCAGGCGCAGATGAGCATTGGTCTTTATGTACACTCAGCTCGGAGAATATTGGATCTTAGTGCGCTCAATGTCATCCGTTTTGCTCTGAGAAGGGCTCATAAAAGGAGCGGTTGATGTGACTTTAAAGTTCCCTGGGGACGTGAGCGAGACTGTTTAAAGACTCTTTAAAGCCACCGTCAGAAATACTTGAAAAGACGCAGGAATTAATAACAATGAGTTTACCTCCGCTTTCATCTCCATTATATGGAGACGTATATCTAATTATGAACACTGCAGGGATAAAAACACTCCACATGCAGGTGAAATACCACATTAGGTCTTTATATTCCAGGAGAAAATGTATTATTTAATACATTTAAAGAACCTCCCCATAAGTTTTATCTTAAAGGGGGCCTATTCTGCTTTTTAACATTTTCTGTCATATATATATACAAAAATGAACAAAAATCTGAAGCTGCATTCCATTCTGAATACTCTGTTTCTTTATTTTGGTGACAAGATGACGTCATATCGTGACGGATCAGACTGCTACATGCCGTTCATTTAATCCTACTTTTGGATCAGATTCCCCTTGGAAAATGTGCAGTTGTTTTGAGAAGCTTACATTCTGATTTTTATTGGGAGAAAGTGCCACTGTACATGGTCATTCCCCAGGTGCAAGTACACTGCTACATGTAGCTACATGCTAACGTCAGGAAAACCTGTAATCTTGGTTGCTGATATTGTTAATTTCTACCCGATTTCAGATCATATTCCTGCTAGAACATGTCTGGTTGTGTTAAGAAGCCATTAGTGGTGATTTATAAAAGGTAATGGCAATCCCCAGGTGCAAGTACACTGCTACATGTAGCTACATGCTAACGTCAGGAAAACCTGTAATCTTGGTTGTTGATATTGTTATTTTTTTTTTTCCTGATTTCGGATCATATTCCTGCTGGAACATGTGGGGTTTTATTTAGATGTAGAAAATGTGCAGTTGTTTTGAGAAGCTTGTATTCTGATTTTTATTGGGGAGAAAGCGCCACAGTACACAATCATTCACCAGCTGCAAGTACACTGCTACAAGTAGCTACATGCTAATGTAATCTTGGTTGCTGATACTGTTAATTTTTTTCCTGATTTCAGATCATATTCCTGCTGGAACATGTCTGGTTGTGTTAAGAAGCCATTAGTGGTGATTTTTAAAGGTAATGGCATTCCCCAGGTGCAAGTACACTGGTACATGTAGCTACATGCTAACGTCAGGAAGGAATGTAATCTTGGTTGCTGATACTGTTCATTTTTTTCCTGATTTCAGATCATATTCCTGCTGGAACATGTGGGGTTGTATTTAGAGGTTTCTTCTGGTCATTTTTCACAGCTTGAATTGTCCCTATTTTCCAATACAACACGATATAAGATGATAAAATACTTCTTTCTACTAGTTGCTTGCTGTGGCTAATGTTAGCAATGTTACAGTATAAATTAATACCTTGGCTACAAACTTCCCTGGACTAACATCCAATAAGTAACAGTAACAGCCCCAAAAGGTCAAAAACATTTCTTAGATTGTCTGTCAGCTGAGTTGGACCTGACTCTGACAGACTATAGATACTGACACACTTCTGCAAATGGTTAGCATCAACACCATTACAATGCTGTGTTCAAGAGCAGTGTGCAGTATTGTAGTGCGACTACAGTATGTAGGATCAGCATGCAGTGAACCATCCCTCCCTCTGTGTCCCCATCATCCAATCAACTGTCTTCTTCCCCCTCCTGATTTAACCCTAATTGTTTACACTTTTGGACGGCATCCAATATTTAATCAAGTTATCTGTCAGACATATTGCTGTGACTTTAAGAAAAGAGGAGCACATGCAGCGATCAACCTGATGGTACTCTATATTGAGCGTGTTTTGCACCATTTCATACCACCTCCACCCTTTCCTGTGTCGACGAGTGTCATGTTCGTGTCCCAGTTTTGATGCTACATCAGGGAACATGGCTGTAAGCCACGCAGACAGGGACAGAGAGGTGTATGTGTAATGCAGCATGAGACTGTCTGTCGTATCACATGTGCAGGACGTAGCCTGCAGGAGAGAGGAGACGGAGAAGAGGTGGAGAAGAGAGAGGAAAGGGGAGTGTAGCTCTGAGGAATTGCAGTCCCTGTCGCCTCACTTCTCCCGGAGGGACGACTGTGTGCTTTCCCCATCCGCCTGAGGTGTGTGTTGAGTAGGGGGGTGGGTGTGTGTGTGGGGGGTACAGCCTTGTAAAAGCTGAAGGGCCCTGCAGGGACCTCGACTTCTGTTGTCCCCAGACTCAGAGCCATGTGCTGTGCTTGGCAGCCCCGTCCCTTCTGTGCCCGGCCTCGGGTCGCTCTGGGAGGCAGGGTAGGTGGGGTGAGGTAAGGGAGGGGGACACGGTGGGTCTTGGCTAAGAAAGGTTTGGAGGGTGACTTATGTCGGTCCATGAGTGCACTTCTTTGTGGGTTCTGGATCTTTTTGAAACTCACTAAGTATGTGGAGCACAGAGTGAGGAGTGAAGGACTTGCCAAAGCACTCTCAGACGAGTTGGAAAGAACAAAAATATGTGGGTAAAGAGTAAATTTACTGACTTAAAGGGAAACTCACACACTGCATTCACTTTTTGGAGATGATGAATTATATGTAGACACAATTTGCAAGACTATCAATTCAGTCCAATTTTGTCCTCTATACCTGAGATTTCCTAGATTTAAATGCATTTATTAAAGGTAAGAAAGGTGAGTTTTTAATTCATATTTTAGTTCATACTTACTTTAGCAGAGATCCAAAATACAAACTGACATTATTAGTCAAAAAACACTTTATTTTCCACATTCTGTCTGTGCTGGAACACCTGTATCCACCTCCCAAAAAGCCCAGTCTGCTCTGACTGACCAGCATTTCTAGGTCCTCTGCATCCTGGCGTCTCTGCACTGTCACTGCCACCAGGAAATGTGCTGAGCTTTCTGCCAAAAAAAATCAACAATAGAAGCTTGTAAACCAATTAAAACTGGGCGTTTCATCAGGAATCTGATCAGAAGTTAGGGAGAAATTAATAACATTGGCAACCAGGATTGTATGTTCCCCTGATGTTAGCAGGTGGCTACATGTAGCAGGGCACTGGCAGCCAAGGAATGACTGTGTATAGCAGCACTTTGTCATGTTGAAAATCAACAATAAAAACCTCGAAAGCAAAATTATCACAGCCAGACGTGAGAAATCAGGGACAAATATAAACATAAGCAATAATGTTAGCATGTTGCAACATGTAGCAGTGTATTGGCAGTCAGGGGATGACTGTGTACACTGGCACTTTTTACTGTTATTAATCACCAATAAAAGATTTTAAACATAAACAGACATGTTTCAGCAGGAATATGATCCAGATTTCAACACTGGCAATCAAGACTGTATGTTACCCTGATGTTAGCATACAGCTACATGTAGCAGTGTACTGACAGCCAAGGAAATGCTGTGCATGGCAACACTTTCTCCTGTTGAAAATTAACAATAAAAACATCCAAAAGTCCAAATCATCACAACGAGACATGTTCCAGCTGGAATATGACCTAAAGTCAGGGTGAAATTAACAACTTTGACAACCAAGATTACATGTTTCCCAGATGTTAGCATGTTGCTACATGTAGCAGTGCATTGGCAGCCGGGGAATGATGTGTAAAAATCACTGTTTTAAACACATCCAGACATGTTTCAGCAGGAATATGGTCCAAAACTAGGGAGAAATTATCAACACTGGCAACCAAGATTACATGGTCCCCTGATGTTAGCATGTAGTTACATGTAGCAGTGTACTGCCTGCCAGGGAATAACTGCATACAACGACCATTTATCCTGTTTAAAATCACCAATAAAAGCTCCTAAACCAATTAAAACTGGGTGTTTTAGCAGGAATCTGATCAAAAATTGGGGAGAAATAAACAACACTGACAACCAGGATTGTATGTACCCCTGATGTTAGCATGTTGCTACATGTAGCAGTGCATTGGCCGCCGGGGAATGACTGTGTATAGCATTAGAATCACCAAAAAACCTTTTAAGCACAACTAGACATGATTAAGCAGACATATGCACAACCAAAATTATGTTTCCCTGTTGTAAGCATGTTGCTACATGTAGCAGTGTATTAGCAGATTGACTGTGCACATCGGCCCTTTCTACTTTTTAAAATCACCAGTAAAAGCTTTTAAACACAACCAGACATGTTTCAGCAGGAATATGATCCAGAACCGAGGAGAAAATAATAACATCAACAATCAAGATTACATGTTTCCCTGATGTTAGCATGTAGCTACATGTAGCAGTGCATTGGCAGCAAGGAGCCAGCACTTTCTACCATTGAAAAATCACCAATAAAAGCCTTTTAAACACAACCAGACATGGTTAAGCAGAAATATGATCCAAAATCAGGGAGAAATTAATAACATCAACAACCAAGATTATGTCTCCCTGATGTTAGCATGTAGCTACATGTAGCAGTGTATTGGCAACCAGGGAATGATTGCGTTAGCATTAAAATCACCAATAAAAGCTTTTAAGCACAACCAGACATGTTTAAGCAGAAACATGATCCAAAACTGCGGAGTAATTAACAACATCAACAAACAAAATTATGTTTCCCTGACATTAGCATGTTGCTACACGTAGCAGTGTATTGGCAACCAAGGAATGACTGTGTATAGTATTAAATTCACCAATAAAAGCCTTTTAAACACAACCAGACATGTTTCAGCAGCAATATGATCCAGAACCAAGGAGAAATTAATAATATCAACAACCAAGATTACATGTTCCCCTAATGTTAGCATGTAGCTACATGTAGCAGTGTATTGGCAGGCACGAGCCAGCACTTTCTACCATTGAAAAATCACCAATAAAAGCCTTTTAAACACAACCAGACATGTTTCAGCAGCAATATGATCCAGAACCAAGGAGAAATTAATAATATCAACAACCAAGATTACATGTTGCCCTGATGTTAGCATGCAGCTACATGTAGCAGTGTATTAGCAGCCAGGGAATGACTGTGTACAGCATTAAAATCACCAATAAAAGCTTAGGCACAACGAGACATGTTTAAGCAGAAATACGATCCAAAATCAGGGAGTAATTAACAACATCAACAACCAAAATTGTGTTTCCCTGATGTTAGCATGTTACTACATGTAGCAGTGTATTGGCAGCCAGGGAATGACTGTGTATAGCATTAAATTCACCAATAACAGCCTTTTAAACACAACCAGACAGGTTTCAGCAGCAATATGATCCAGAACCAATGAGAAATTAATAACATCAACAACCAAGATTGCATGTTTCCCTGATGTTAGCATGTAGCTACATGTAGCAGTGCATTGGCAGCCATGAGCCAGCACTTTCTACCATTGAAAAATCACCAATAAAAGCCTTTTAAACATAACCAGACATGGTTAAGCAGAAATATTATCCAAAATCAGGGAGAAATTAGCAACATCAACAACCAAAATTATGTGTCCCAGATGTTAGCATGTAGCTTCATGTAGCAGTGTAGGCAACGTAATGTAAACATCTGCAGTAACATGCTTGGAGCAGATGACCATTTAAAGACATCTGGCACAATCTGACGTCAACTTGTAGCCAAAGTGGAAAGACACTGCAAACTGCACTGTCGGTTTTAGCTCACGAGGATTACGTTTACACACCTTTATCTCAATATTTTAAACTTAATAAATACAGACCTATCTCTGTAGCATTATATACATGACAGAAAATGAGGAAAGCATTTGAATGCACTCATCATTTCTTCATTATGGCATCAAACTTGGCTGTGATTTGTGTAATTTTTTCCTGATCTGCGCAAACAAAGTTCGTACAATGTCAGTGATTTACGATAAATAGTTATGTTAGTTTCTACAAACAAGTTTGAACTGAGTTTGACAATCATGACATTGATAGTTTGAAGTACTGCCTTGTATACAAAGCCCGGGAAATTGTGCAAATTTTGTTTTACATTTTGACTAAACAGCTTCCCAACTGCAGCATAAATCAGCACAAAAAACTGATCAGCTCCAACCAAAACACACTTAACAGCAAAATAAATCTGTTACAGTACATACAGTAAATTCTCATTTAATCTACAGTCTGCAGAAATAGCACAGAAGTGTCCATTTTAATTAGAGAGCATAAGAGAGGTTGGTTCACGCAGAGATGACGTGGGAGAGGGTAGACGGACTCAAGCAGCTCCATTTAGATCTAATTTGTTTGAATGACAGGTCATTTTCTGAGCATAACTTGAAGGGTTTCATTACAAAATGTCATATATCCATTCTGGAAGAAGGACGAGAGCTTAACTTTTCAAACACGTAAGTGATTATGTCCTCAAAAGCTGAGCTATTTTAATAGTAAAGGTCCTCAGCTACCTCTTAATGTCCTTCATCACTCAAAGGGAGTTTTACTTTAAGCAGAGAAGGTGTTACATTATTCAAACCGCTGATACCTGATCATTTGGAATTAGATCGTACATCGTAGAATAGCAGATCAGATGAAGAGGTTTTGTTCATCATGTAAAATGCATTGTGCGCACAAGAAGGAGGCTATTTTTAATTAGGCATGAAAAGAATACCTGGTTCACACAGAGATGACAAAAACCTGAGTGTCGGAGGTGTCCCACGGTGGTGACACATCATTACAGAGCACAGGGGAGTTCCTTCAGCCTGTCTCATTATTATCAATAGGAAATCTGCCTCCACTGGCTGCGGACGGCTTCGTTACGTTGACATCAGGACACAAACTTATGCTAATTAAGAGTGGAAGAAGAGGTGAGAGGTGGACACAGGGTTTTGTGATGAAACAAAATGTACAGACTGCAGGTTTTAGACGTGCGTCACAGGAGTATACAGTATGTAGATCAATGAACGTAATGTGGAACCAAAGATCACAAGAGCAAGTTCCACCCAGAAACTTCGAGCCTTACACCATCAGCAGCATGCACTGACATTATGACAACAAGCCGATTGGCGTGTGAGTCACACTGTGGCGAGCACAGATAAAACACGAGAGCGGGAGATACACCTTCAGGTTCCTGTTCAGCTTCAACGGCAACAGAGAGAGCGTTTGGAATAAGACGAGGATGGTGTGCTGGCTTTGCTCCGCCGTTGTCGCGTCTGTGAATGGAGACACATTTGACAGCATCGGCCAGATGTGCTGATCACCAGGATGAAAAACGTTTGGGTGCTTGGAGGTGGAACTGACCAACCCGTTCTCATTCCAAAGTCGTCAAATACCGCTGCAGGGTCAGTGATTTCAGCATCAGACACAGACGAAAAAAGCATCCTTTAGTGGCCATAAGATACGCCATCAGGTAGCATCAGTGTATAAAGCTCCTGGACAGTTTGAAACATCGCTGTATAACAACATAATTTAAGGAGTGAGAAAGTCCTTATAGGGTGGCTGAGAGGGGCGGTGGATGGGTTCAACAAACACTGGACTTTCACCCAGGAGCCTGGTGTCTGGTTCCCATATATCTAGACATATATAGACAAGTAAGTCCACTGAGCAAGCAAGGATATGTAACAAGTCGGGAGTAAGAAGGTGTTGCACTAACTGAAAAACTCCCAGTGCACAAGTTGCATTTTTTAGTATCTGATGTATTTGTATATGTCTTTGTTTAGTGATTGCGAAGTGTGACACATAAGCGTTTAAAATGCTCCTTATTTTTAAAATGAAAATATTTTACCAAAGCTGCCAGTGGGCAAATGTTACCTCAGTCCCAAGCAAGAGGTATGAACCAAACCGTGACTTTTTGTACTGTTACGCGCAAACTGGCGAGTGCACCAAACAAAACTATCATCAAGAAGCTAACATGATTATCACAAATACTTCAAGAAAGGTTCAGATTACATAATCGAGGGTCCGTGTACTCTGCGGCCATTCGTTTTTCGTTTCGAAATAACAAATTGAAACACGGAAAACCAACCATGATCTGTTTTTTTGTTTTGAAATGACCCAACGAAACGAAAGAAAAGAAAAACCGTAAACAAATCGTTATCAATTATCCGATTTAATTTGGGAATTAAAAAAAACCCTGTGGGAAACTCCTTTCTCTAATTTTTATTCATTTCTTCTCTGTGACCAGTAAGTTGCATTCATGTGGTGTCGGAATAATCGGAAAAATGACTTTCCGACTGGGAAAATACACATGAACGCCCGCTCATGTTGGAAAAACAACTCGGAGATAATTCTGGAACAGGAGTTGCCAACTTGACTGAACTTGACATTACTTTCACAGAAAACTGGCGGACGAAAAGGAACGTTTGGTCCATGGTAATAAAAGTTTTTATTAATTCACGTATTGCATATCATTTTTTTGCGGACATGTAATGTGTAATGTGGTATAGGGATGTCACGATTACTTGATTTCACTATTAACCGCGATTTTAAACGCCACGGTTAATTATTCGTAAAGTTTCCTCAACACCGTCACTCTCCAAAGATTATGCCGGGACGCGGAACCATATACAGTAGGTCAGCGCAACTCGCACGGAACGAAAACGACGATGGCTTTCCGGTTTGTAAAACATGCCGCAAAAAAGTCGCGGCCAAAGGATCAAACACGAGCAACATGATACAACACCTGCGGGACAACCACCCGGCTTTACATGCGCAAGTAAAGGTAAATGCACAATAACTGGGTTAAAATACGTCAATCTCAATTTATCTAATGTAACATTGAATTGAAAATTACATGTTAGCATGTCATTTGTAATTAATGGCGTAGTGGTATGATACGAGTTGGGCTTACAGTGCAACGTGACAAGCTAAGGCACGTCTCGAAAACGTTTTTCATGGATAGTTTTGCAGTTTGTGTGCACACAGCGTGAGGTTGTAATGGTTTTGGGTCCGTGTAGCTCTTTGGAGTGAGACGACAGGCAGATATTCACGTCCATACAAGTGCGGGATTTCACAAATGCTCGTCGTTTATTTTTACATCAACTTAAAAACACTCCAAGCTTACCAAACCCAGTTGTACGGCTACTACATTTTCATACATGAACAAAACAGTCGCCACACGTACCCATCACTGTTGTGTTGAGAGATAACAGAAAAAGCAGGAGCACATAAGTATACGTCCGACCAGCGTTAGGTGCGCTCAACAGACTCAAATCATAGCAGGCGTTGCTTGATGACGTTGCTGCTAGGCGACACAGTATACACCATGTTAAAGGCACATTTCATATATTCGACTGTTACAAGTTCAAATCCTTTTTTTAGTCGCCAGACTGTTTCAGTGTCAGTGTGCAATGTGGAAGATATACGTAATGTCTTCTCAAGGTCCTCAGTCAGTGAACATTTAGCATTAGTATTACCTCCTTTTGCTTCCTCCCATCTGTGTTGAGTAAATGTTGGACTTGTCCTTCCAGCACGATGTCTGTTTCATTTATTATTAACACTGCACGAGATACACTCTCAATATATTTGTGTAATTGTAATTTAAAAAGAACAAAAAGACACACACATCCTAGAAAAAACTGAGACTGCTGGACCACAAAGAGGCATGTAGTAAAAGTAGATTAGTTAGAAAAGTTATTTATTAGCATAACATGTCAGGTAAAGCAATATTCTAGTAGTTATAGGAAATGTACATGCTCTGTATGTGCATTTCATACACCACATGAATGCAACTTACTGGTCACAGAGAAGAAACAAATAAAAATAAAGAAAGGAGTTTCCCACAGGGTTTTTTAAATTCCCAAATTAAATCAAATAACCGATAACGATTAATTTCCCGTTTTTCTTTTCTTTATTATCAAATAAAAAACGGGAGACGGATCGTTTCAAAACAAAAAACGGGTAATGGTTGGTTTTCCGTGTTTCAATTTGTTATTTTGAAACGAAAAACAAATGGCTGCGAAGTTCACGGACCAGTGAGGCATGGCTTTCCTTAAAATATAGGTAAAATACCAGACATGTTTAAAAACCTGAATCATATGATCAAATTAAAGACCATGATTGTTACCCTGGTTGTCTTGAATCCTGGACCCAAGAAAGCACTTTAAAGTATGACGAGAGGAGCGTTTCAATTAAAGAGCACTCGTGGTTGAGGTTCGGTTAAGTTTAGGCAACTAAAACTTCTTGGTTAAGGTTAGAGGAAGATCACAGACGTAGATCAGAGGCGGGATGCAAACTGTGGTCAGACACTTTGTCCACCCAACATTCTTCCAAAGAGGTTTGTGGCTCTATGAAGACATCAAACGTCTCCACCTTTGCTTCTGAGAGACAACAGCTAATATGTGCGTGAGATTTTTGTGAAATCAGAGAATCGGACTGTCAGGTCGGGGTTGTGTATTGGCATCTGTCTATGGACTGTTGTTCTCCATGTTGTCCTGCATAGCGCTCGGCTAGCTGCATGGATTCCACTCAGCACTTCCATCACCTTGAATGTGACGCCGTCTTTGTGTGTTGCGTTCAGAGACACTTGGAAATCGGATATGAGCAACCAGATCTTTCGAACTGAGACACATTGCAACACGTTCTCATCCCAAGTCATCACATATCGCTGCCTTGCCAGTGGCCAATCACGTCTACATATTACACGCTAGGTATTTTGCTCCATCTGCTGTTGACGTACCAGGATGCCCTAATCAATGCCAGGACATAAAATGATGTGGTTATGTTGAGGCACATGGTTAGGTTTGGCTCGACATGAGAAGTGAACACCGGGCTCCTGGGTGAAAGTCCGGGGTTTGTTGGACTCATCCACCAAATGGGACGTTCCGGCTCCTTATATTTCGTCATTACCAGCAGCGTTTAAACCCAACAGGTGCCACAGGGCTGTGTTACGAACTGATGCAGCTTGTCCGAGAATTAAACGGCCCCATTAGGTGACGTCCAGCCAACCGGCGGCATATCAAACCTCCCTGAAAGGTGGCTTTTGGCATCAGGTGTGAGACAGCGGTGGTATTTGCCGACTTCAGAAAATTTTCATTTGTTTTTTTGCTGTTCTCAATCTAGGTATGCCAAAATTCAATCTAGGCTGGCAGTCTGAACAAGTCCTTTGTCCCTTGTACGACTCAAACTTCAATAACACTGGATCCTAAATTTCCCATCATGCAACCAACAGTGTCTTTTCATCAAAACCTCCTTGTAACACCCCTATCTTCCAAATTCCACAACCCGAGATTGTAACAGGCTTTAGGTTAAAGAGATAACCCTGATGACATCATTGGGGTCATGTTCTCAGACTTCAAGACAAAGCTTCTCTAAAGCGACGGAAGACACTGTAGAACGGTTCTCACAGGCTGAGTGGTTCTCTCAGTGACTTGACCTTCATGTGTTAAATTGGCAACGTCTTTATAGAACGAAAACGTCACGTGAACCTTTAGCTTTTGCAAATATTAAAACGGTGGCAGACGGGGTATTTCTGCACGACACTGCTCTGCTTCTTTGGCGAGAAAGATCGTCACTCTGAACATTAAAGAAACGAAACCTGATGTAGTGAAGAGTCGTTTCATGTCTTAATGTGGAGGATGCAGTTTAAAACTCTCCATCATGTCGTCAGTGAAGGATTTAATGGACTGACTGTCCCTTCAAATGTAGCATAATCTGTTTTAAATGCAGCCTCTCAATCATGCTGTAAGAGGAGGTGTCTGATCACATGGGGGAAGTCAACTCTTCAGATGGAGCGGTGAGGTAATGTCCTCTTCCTTGGACAGCCTTTCACTCCTCAGTCCAAGATAATACCAGCTCAGAGCCAACAATACATTTTACGAGCAGCATGGTAGCATGTATGTGCTTTCCACTGCTGCCAGAAACAAAGAGAGTAGCAAACCAGATAGTAGAGACAGAGACAGGGAGGAGGGGGGGGTGGCCATAAACGCAGAGCGGGGAGACAATCCCATTGGCTCTGCTTTCATCAGATAGGTGGCACCGTGAGCTAATCCCCGGGCTTAGCTGCGTGTCGCCCAGCACGGCACCCAGCCGGGTGTCACCGGGGCCACCCTGGCAGATCTGGCGGGCCATGTGGCTATCCCAGCATCCCCAGGGAGGTTCACAATCCCACCATGTTGCATTTACCTTCTGTGCAGGTGGCCCCGCTGGCCCCTCACTGGCTATCACCAGCGTTGACGCGGAAACTTTTGCACACTCTGGCAGCGAGAGTTTGAAAACTGTTTGTACTTTGAAAACCCACAGACAAAGCAGCATTTATGTTAGTAAACTGCACATCACATGCATTTTCCAACATACTTTTAGACTCTTGGCATCGTGTGCACAGCAAAGAACCCTGAGTGTGATTCTTATCTGGAAGTACAGACAGACAGGCGGCGAAACGCTTTGGCTTTTGGAGCTCCAGAGTTCAGGCTTTTGTGGGGTTACAGCCGGAGCGAAAGCTGCAGTTTCTGCGTGTTGGCAGCTCCAAGTAACAATCTATCAACTGCTGCTCCACGTCTATTGGTTCACTTGTAAACTCATCATCTAATCTCGCCCTGACTTAAACATCTATACTGTCATATCGCTGGATTTTAAACCTGCTTTTTGACTGACAGGGTTAAGGAAGAGCATTGTTCCAACCACGATTTAAAAGCCACTGACACAGTAAAGTGCATCCAGCATTAGAACTGCAGAACATAAATGCTGCACCAAATCTGCATTTATTTTCCCATAATATGTCATATGTGATTTTATATGTTTTTTGTAAATCAAATATACACTATGTTTTATACTTTTGTTTTAAACCTACTATGCCCATAATCAACCTGTTTTTTGACTTATTTATGACCGTATTTATTTAATAGACTGTCTCACACATAATGATTTATTTTATTTCATTTTAATTCATTAATTCAATTATTTATTTATTTACTTGCCTGCATATTTACGTGCTTACTCACTTCTTATTTTCAAAAATGATAACAATTAATTTTAATTAATTGATTTAATTAATTTTAAAATACATAATTTTATTTTCAATTAAATCCGCATTATTTTAGTTAAATATTTATATACACATATATTAGGGTCGATACAACGTAGTATCCCGATATTTTGCATGGCAATATTGTGTCAACACATGGACGCAAAGTTTTGATTTCAATGTGATATAATTTATAATATTGAAAAAAATAAAACTTTTGCTAGCCTCCTGGAATAATAAAATCAATTGGTTATTCTGTTCATTAGACACGTTCAACTGCAATAAAAATGATTAAAGTGAGATAAATGGACTGAAAACTTTATATTATTGAATAAATGTTGACAAAGTTTTCCTATGGGGACACAATTTGCAGTAGACAAAAAGTAATTATGTGTTATTGCGATACCTGGCTTATCACAAAACAATAATAATAGTGCATCATGACTTAGATATTGTGATAATATCGTATGACGATACTTATTCTATTGCGATACCCCGTCGATTTCAATGGACGTAACTTTTCTAGGGTGTCTAGATCTATGATCATCTGACTCTACCCAAACCATTTACAGTTTTCTACATCATCTTAAAGGCCAAAACACACCGGTGATGTCTGCCACATGTAAAAAAAAAAAAAAAAAAAAAAAACTATAAAAAAAACCCCACTATGATTTCCAGCCTCGCTGCCCCCTGAATTAAACGCATTTTCCCCCACTACTCTCTGCTTGGACATACCTGCAGCTCCTTTCCTCTGTTCCTATGGCAGCTCGACTCCTCTCCTCACCATGGATGTATGAAGAGAACTCTGTAGCTGGGTCTGTGAATAAATAAAAGTATAAATAAGAAGAGACTCGTTGTTGAGGTTGAGAAATACCTCAAAATTACGGCAAAATGACCCACAATTCCATAGTTATAAAGACAATGGCTGTAAAGATATTGCCTAACAAGTCGCAGCTCTGGAGACTGGAATTCAAAGTTTAATTCAGGGCTCTGTTCTTTTAAGCTAACCCATAGATGGAGGAAGTATAGGTCTTTTTTAAGAAGCGCAAGGCAAATTTCAGTCTATTAAATCGTAAAGTTAAAGCACATAGTCAGTAACCCTGAGATGCTTTATTACTTGTACATTTCAAAAAATAATAAAAAAGATTTACAGCTTTTATTCAAGAGTTTTTCAAAACTATTCATTCATTGAAATGAACAGCGGATCTGAACGTCACCATAAGAACGAACAGGGAAATTGTTCGGAGTTTTCCTGGAGACACTTAAGATATTATGGGCACTTTGTGTCATTGTGATAAATACAATGAAAAAATATATATGTAGTGTGTTTTAAAGCATCACTTTATTAATTGATATGAGTTAATCACCCATAGAAAATAAATGAACTTGTGTTTTTTTTAGTTAAAAAAGGTGTCTTAAGACTATTTATTGGGATTTTTTCCCCCTATTATTTTGCATTAAGAATCTTCGTCCAATGGAATGGATGGGAAAAAAAACATAATTAAGTATCCAAATATTTTTTTTTCTCTGTTAACTAATTATTTATGAAGGCGTTTAAAGTAGAAATCCACTATTACAATATTGTTTTTGTGTTTGGAACATAACTTGGTCGTGGACGGGATGTATATATATTTATGTGAATGGGATGGGATTTAATTATATTCCCATCCTGTTATTTAATGTATTTATTTACTTGTTTATTGTCTGTGTGCAGAGACTGTAACCCTCCTCCTGTTGGCTGATTGTTACACTGCTGATAGAAAGTCGTTCCACTGTTGCGCCTCACTGTGAGCTGTTTCACCCAAAATGTAAATGTAAACATTACACCTACACAATACCCGTAATATTTCAGTGTGGTAATCCTCAATCAACAGGCCCCACTGGGGGAAAAACAGGCCTCGTCTGTGTGTGTGTGTTGTGTGTGTGTGTGTGTGTGTGTGTGTATTGTGTGCTGGCAGCGGGCCAGTTCCTTCCTCTGTACCAAACACTGAGCCGAGTCGGTTGCTTAGTGGAAACAGACAAGCCAAATCGGCGCAGAGTGACCTATTTTGTTGCCGTGTGCCGCTGGGAGTGTGTTTTTCCCTAAACTAACCCCTGCCTGCTCTCTGCAGCTCGCACTCTCTTCCCTCTCTCCCCCTCCAAACAAGGGGGGAAAAAGAAAGAAACCAAAAATTGCCCACCAGTGGATGCACGGCCTCAGCGCCACACCTACTGATGTGGTCCGAGCTCTTCCCCTCTCTTCCCTTTTCGCTCTCCACCCCTCTTCAGAGGCACCTAATTATGAAAACCCTGACTCATTTACATGGCTATGTTTGATCTAAATTACACTCCAAACCACACCAAATTAGGATCATCTGTGAATGTAAAACACTTTTTTTCCTCTTTCTGCCCCCCCCTCGCCCTCCTCCTCCCCCCGGTCTGTGTTCTTGCAGCGAGCTCTGCAGGGCACATGTTCAAATGATGAAGGGGGAATTTACAGTTTTTTAACGTTCTCTGGAGACCTGAGCCCCGTCCCACCCCGCCGACTGAGAGGGACTGGAGTCACCCACAATTATCCCAGGATCTGATCTGCACCCCCACCCATCCCACACCCAAATTAGACTGAGCCTCCTCTGACTGATTCGACGTACAGGCAGCACATTAATTAGAATACGCCAATGGCTGGCCCGGGCTAATTGCGGCCGCTTATTATGCATTGATGTTCTCATGATGTACATCATCTTTCGGTGCTCTTCTGTCTCATTCCAGCCTCAGCTGTTTGTTTTATTCTATTATCAGCTCCTACTGTTTTCTCAAATATCTTAAAGCTGCAACAATCATTTGCTGATGTCACCCTGCATGTTTTCTGTGGATTTAATACTGCTGTTTGGAGGACTGGGAGGAGATGTGTAAATCTTTGGCTGTTTAATTCATTCACGGTTGATTTTCTATTTCCCTTTGGTTGATTTTAAAATTTTAACAATCAGAAATTTTGCAGCAGATTAAATGGAGCCCTTGGTGCAAAAGTTTTCTGTTCATGCACGTAGGACTGATGCAGCACATGAAGTTGCTGCATTAGTCCTGCAGGACTTTTGTGCAGTTTTGGAAAATCACAGAGAATCACCAAGAAATTTGATCTATTGATACATGGATTTGCATAATTTATAATCAGTGCATGAATAAAATTAGTAATTATTGAATGAGTAGTTTCACCCCTAGAAACTGGAAACCATTTATGGTCTCTAAAAATAATCCTAAAATATAAAGCTATGATTAAAAAGACTTGTTTCAGATTGACTTTTAGTGCAAGCAGTGTAGAATATAGGAATATAGGAAGCCTTTAGCCCAAAAGTTGTCTGTCCATGTATGTTAGCATTAATGCTAGCAAAGTTAGCAAAAATGCAGTACATTAAGTTGCTGCATCAGTCCTGCTGGGCATACTTTAGCACCCCAAACAGGTCAGTTCCTGCAGGACTTTTGTGTTTTCTTGAATTAAATAGTTCCACTCCTAAAGTTTTGAAATAACTAAAGGAGTATGGTCTCAAGAGACAACTCTAAATTTCAATTCAATTCAATTTTATTTATACAGCCCAATATCACAAATCACTATTTGCCTCACAGGGCTTTACAGCATACGACATCCCTCTGTCCTTAAATTCTACAGCTACAGTTAAAAAGATTTATTTCAGAGTAACTCTAAAGTTAGTAGTGCAGCAGATTAAAGGGAGCCTTTAGCCTGAAAGTTCATTCATGCATGTTAGCATTAATGCTCGCAAAGTTAGCAAAAATGCAGTACATTAAGTTGCTGCGTCACTCCTGATGGACCTACTTTAGCACCCCAACAGGTAAGTTCCTGCAGGACTTTTGTGCAGTATTGCACAGTCTTGCAAATTCAAGACATTTAATCTATTGATGCAGTTGAATCAGCATAAATGCTAATCACTGCATCAATGTAACTACTATTTATTGAAATCAATAGTTCCACTCCTAAAATTCTAAAATAACTAAAGGAGTATGGTCTCAAGGGACAATCCTAAATTCCACAGCTGCAGTTAAATATATCAAGTAAGCAGTGCAGCAGATTATAAGGAACCTTTTGCCCGAAATTTGTGTGTTCATGCACGTTAGCATTAATACAAGCAAAGTTAGCAGAAATGCAGCACATAAAGTTGCTACATCAGCCCTGCTGGACATAGTTTAGCACCCCGACAGGTAAGTTCCTGCAGGACTTTTGTGCAGCTTTGCACAATCTTGAAATCGAATAAATTTAATCTATTGATGCAGCCGAATCTACAGAATTTCTACCACTGTATTAAGACATTTAATAATTACTGAATGGATAGTTCCACCCATATAAAGTGAAAACCAATGAAGGACTATGGTCTCTAAAAAATAATCCGAAAATGTAATGCTTCAATTAAAAGTATTTGTTTCAGAGCGACTTTTGGTGCAAGCAATGTAGAATGTAGGAATATAGGAAGCCTTTAGGCCAAACATTGTCTGTTTCATACACGTTAGCATTAATGCTAGCAAAGTTAGCAAAAATGCAGTACATTAAGTTGCTGCGTCACTCCTGATGGACCTACTTTAGCACCCCAGTAGGTCAGTTCCTGCAGGACTTTTGTGCATTAATTCACAGTCTTGCAAATTCGAGAAATTTCATATATGGGAGCCTTTAGTCAAAATGTTTTTTTTTTAAATACATGTTAGCATTAATGCTAGCAGAGTTATCAGAAGTGAAGCACATGAAGTTGATGCATCAGTTCTGCTGGAAATACTACAGTGCTTCAATAGGTAAACTTCTGCAGGACTTTTGTGCAGTTTTGCACAATCTTACAATCCAAGAAATTCAATCTATGGATGCAGCTGAAACAGCATAATTTCTAACCATTGCATTAATACATTTAATAATTGTTGAATGGATAGTTTCACCCCTAAAATTCTGAAACAACTTAAGGACTGTGGTCTCTAAAAAACAATCCTAAATTCTACAACTACAGTTAAAAAGATCTGCTTCAGAATAACTTTAGTGCAAGCAGTGCAGCAGATTATAGGGAGCCTTTAGCCCGAAAGTTGTCTATACGTGCACGTTAGCATTAATGCTACACTGTTAGCAGAAATGCAGCACATGAAATTGCTGCATCAGCCCTGCTGGAAATACTACGATGGCTTGACAGGTAAGTTCCTGCAGGACTTTTGTGTAGTGATCTTGAAATCCAATTAATTTAATCATTGAATTTAATCTAAACGGCGTATTAATGCATTCAATAATTATTGAATGAATAGTTTCACCCCTAAAAAGTGGAAACCCATGACGCACTATGGTCTCTAAAAATATCCTAAGATTTAAAGCTACAAATAAAAAGACTGGTTTCATAATGTATGATAAATGGACACACAGTTCTCACGCGAGAAATTGGAAACCATCGAAGGAGGTCTTAAGGAGTAAGGTCTCTAAATATCTTAAACTACAGCAAAAAACATTAGCTGCAGATTTCATGGTTTCATTGTGACTTTTGGTTCAGCTCCTTCCAATGATTTCCTGTGCCTAAGATGTAATGCAGACAGGACCCAGGCTCTGTCAGGTCAGCCTCAGGACTGCTGACAGTTTGTGGAGGTGACTGACAGGTGTTAGAGCTGGAATATAACCACAACAGCAGATGAGAGCTGGCTTCAAATATACCTGCCTGCAGCCCTGGGGTGAATAGATGCAGACTGCACCTTTTAAAGTTCAGGCAGTTGCCTCTCGCAGCCATTTGGAGACACCAGAGTGCTAAGTCGCCTGCTTGCAGCATTTGACAAAAACGGCTGATTATTGAACTAAGATCAAACATCTCCCCACAAATCTTTGAACAGGCAGCCAAACTACGGAGAGGACTGCTATTCTGAGAAGTTTGTTTTCATGCCTTCTGTTGTGGTTTGACTGGGCGGGCGAGCCGTGCCTCGTTCCCCCAAATCTGCAGAGCCTGGATCCAATAAGCCACAGTATCTGACTGCGGCGGTGTGGTTGGCAGAGGCAGGACGCTTCAATCTACCTACTGTACCCCCATCACTCCTCGGGCTGCAGCCTAGGTGCTTTTTCCCTTTCAACCCTCTTCCCCTGAAGACTTAATTCACAACAAATGTTTTGTAGCCTTTGTTCCTTCCTCCTGATCCCACAGAGAAAGAACATTCCTTAAAAACAGTGAACCTGAAAACTCAAAGCCTACAGGTAAACAGCAGCTTCGCCTGAAATTTCCACTTTAGTGAAGGACGATGCGTTTGTTGACACAACTCGTCTTGATTTCAGCCATCACATTGATTTGTGTAATTTGCAGACCTGGACACGCACACAGCAAATTGCCGATGATAAAGTCCGAACAGGTTTTGACAGGGTTGTTGAGGTTAAGAATGAATGTAATACCGCTGGATTCTGGCGGAGCCGTGCGCCTGTTTGGTCCAAACCAGAGCCATAATTTCATCAAACACATCAGTTCTGCTCCTCTGTCTTTTGTCATCTCTCCTCTTTTTCCACCTCTGAGCCCTCGCTGCAGCTTTTAGTTTATTTGCAAGTACACGGCTGCAAAAAAAAAAAGAAAACGAAAGGAGGGAAAAAAGAGGGATACAAACAGAGTGCGGTTGAGGCAATGAAAACCCCGAGGGGTTTATAAAAACATCTTACCCCAAAAGAAGAAGAAAAAAAGAGGATTAGATTGCTGCTGTCATGGAAAATGCCTGTAACTGCAATTTGGGTGTTTTTCTTTTGCGTACCTGAATTCAAACTTTCCATGGTCATTTAGCGAGCTGTAATATGTTGAGAACTCCGTGACCCTTGGGGATTTTTAAACTCGCTAACTTTAAAAATGCACAGAGGAATGAAAACAGAGAAGAAACATGATAAAAATATTTTTTCTTCTAACCACAGCTGAATTTGTTCTGACTTGTAATTTCATAGTTACAACACATAGCTCTAAAGTTTTCTCCCCAATCTAATAAGTATTTAATAATGTTATAAATTATCCTACAAATACAAGGTCTATAAAAGGAGTAAAGCATTTAGCTTTGTTTAACAGCTCATCTCTGCATGAGTAAAAATATAACCTGCATCACAGCTGTGCTGATGGGTTTCCTATATATGTTGTGTAATGTCCTGTTGTATTTTATATACAGGTGGGACAGATTCTCCTCTTTGTGTCTCCCACTGACAAAATACTAACATTCAAATGCAGTCTTAAAGGTCCAGTGTGTAGGGTTTAGGGGGTTAAAATCAGAATCATTGTGTTTTTGTGACCTTAGAACGAGCTGTTTATATCTACACAGGGAGCAGGTCCTTGTCCAAGGAGACTGCCATGTTGCCCCACCTTTCTACCGTGGCTTGGAGTTTTTTCTTTGGAGAGAAGGACACTTCTGCGGAAAATCGGCTCCTGGAAGAAGCCTCCTGAACGTCTAGATCTTAAACTATCAGAGACAAAAGGTGAGCGTTAGCAGGCTCTTGGCTAGCGGCATGTCTGTGAAGCCAAACAGCTAGCGTTGTGTCGTGCGTGAACGAATCGTTCAGAAGTATGAATCTGTTCAGTGCACGTATTGAACTGAATCACTTCTGGAACTGATTTGTTCATATCTCATTTCAGTTGAGCCCGGCAGCGAGCATGCAGGCCGGGAGTGGAACTGCCAGGGTGCAGGGAGGGACTGCCTACCACGTGACGAATGACTCGGTGAACAAATCACTCGGTGAACGATATAACCCCGATCCCTGAGTGATTCAAATGATTTCTTCTCAGTCATACACTTTCATAGTTTCCAGATAAACTTAAAACATTAGGCTGGCCAGTGATGAGACTCACCAGTGAAGGGCAGACGCAGCAACAGCTCAGCTGTGTATCAGTTCAGTGAGTCGGACTACACAGTACACAGTCAGGGCTGAACGATTTGGTGAACGAATCCTTTGAACGAATCATTTTAATGAACTGATTCGAGTGATTCAGTAACGTCGAAAGAACTGCTTTGCCCATCACTACTAACAGCGTCCAAGAAACATTTATTTGTAACGTGAAACTGTTTTATTCAGCATTTTTACTGGTTTAAATCACCAGGGCTCTCTTCTATAAAACAGTCTGTAGAATCCATACTAAAAATGTACGTATGGACAAAAGCCAAAAATGGTGCATGCAAAAAAATATTCAACAATTTCTACAATCAGGCAGCGTCTGGATCGGTAAAAAGGTGAGCACACATTAGCAGGTGCTAGGCTAGCGGCTCGTCTGCGACGTGTCTACCGGTTTAAATCACCTGGTTTATTTGTTTTGAAGAGGAGGAGACCTCTGCAGGTAATTCAGCTCTCGATGAAAACCTCCTGAACAATGAACACTGACGGAATTCTAACCGGGGGAATTTTCAGCTGGTTGCAATCTGCAATCCTCACCACTAGATGTCACTAAATCCCCCTAAACCTTACACACTGGACCTTTAAACCAACAGCAGTCTTTGCCAGGGCCTTCTTCCTGATTATTAAAGCAGGGTAGCCTCTCCCAATCTCTATATTTCTAGTTGAAAATGTGTCTAATTAAGTGGTTGTGTGTTTGTTGTTTAAGAAAGAGGGTTAGTGCAGCACCCTCTGCTCATATCATGCTCCTGCTGCAATGTGTCAGACTCCATCTTTCTAGATCAATGATAAACCTGCGTAAGGTTGATTTGGCCTCCCTTACTATAGCCGGGGCATATGCCACGTCTTGAACTGCCTGGGAAACACAAGGTCGGATGCTGGGTGCTACTACTGTGCCAACTTCCAAGGGCCTCAAGGGCAGGTTGCATCTGAGGTTGCTAAGCAACCATAACCAGCACCTTAACATAGCCTACTTAGCAGAAATCCGGAGTTGGGAGCTGATGTTTTTACTCTCACCATTGTTGGTTGAAATGATGTTAATAGCACTGTCAATAGCTTAAAATATGTGATCACAATCAATCGCCATTTGTCCATAGTGTTCTAAATGTACCTTGAAGGGATATTGTTCAAGTTTTTTTCTTATCAGCATGGGAGTGGACAAATATTTGTCGTCTTGTGTCTTTTATCACTTTGTTTCAATAATTTGAAGCCTTTTCTTACTCTCATGTTTGCGTGCGCTTTACACACCTTTACATTGAAAACAATGGATTTGAGGTCGCAAAATTGCAGCACGTGTACGTGTGCTGATCCAGCATCTAATTAGCATGTCACATTGGGTGTTTCTCCACAGACATTTATTTTCAATTGTTTTTACGGTTTGTGAGACCAAATAAAACTAGGCCTGACAAACCTCCTTAAGGTAAACTAGGATATCCAAATAAAGTAAAGCAGAGCTGCTCCATGAGGGACGGGGCTCTGATTTTGGTGATCATTACTTTTAGATTTAAAGATTAAAAAACACCTCCTCTGTTGTGTTTGACCTCCTTCCATCTCAATCAGAGACACAGGCCAAATGTCAAAATGCTCTCAGCTAATAACTCCAACGAGACGCATTTTAAGTCCCCTTTTGATCTCCTGAGCTGCGTTCAACGGCAGTGAGGCTGGGACCGTTTGTCATAGCCAGGGGCGCTGGGAACCAGCGAGACGGGGACTCGCCATGAAAATCTGACTGTCAACGTGCCCTCCTCAATTTATTAAGCGGCCCTCAGAGCGCGGAGCCGGGATTTTGACCCTGATAATACAAAGCCTAGGGGGGAAATGGCATCGAGAAGCAAGCTCCACATCCTGTTGTGCCGCGGTCAAAATGAGATGCTAATTAATTACCATTGGCATCTTTAGCAATGCGTGTCAGCTCCTATTTGGTATATCAATCTGTTATGGGATCAAACTGAGGCATGCGAGGCCGTCGCTGGTTCCTGCAGCCGCCGCGGTCGGCTGGATGCACAAGTTTCACCCCGAGGTCACGGCAAACGCTGACTGTGACCCCGTGCTTAATAAGGAGGGGTTTAACTGGCCCACAGCAGCAAATAACCATAATGAATTTGATCACATTATGGATCAATAACAATGACTCAACCAGCTGCTGTCACGTCACACTAACTCTGCTCTGTGCACAGAAAACACAGGCTCAGCACCAAGACAACATACGTCTGAATTACAAGAGGTTTGTGCACCTGCTCTAGAAGTGTACAGGTCGTGATGAGGATTTGCATTCTGGGAAATGTAGGACAATCACTCAATGAAGGCAAGGGGACCTTATCTTTATATAACCTTTAAGACAATTAAGTTACGTAAGACATAAAATGCAATGAAGCAGAATTTAACATATTAAAGGAACCATATAGGAGGGTTAAACTATTTACTACAAAGTGTGTATTTTATTCAAGCATATTATAAGATTAACAAAATAATCGATGTATGAAGGCAAACTTTTTGTTTCTCCCCTTTCTAAATTCTGAGGTTTTTGCAGGGTCCATGAACGCAGCAAAGGCAAAACTCTTCATGACTTTTTTTCTTCCTTCCCATTTTGTGAAGTTTGACTCCTGATAATTGATCATCTGATCCGATCAGAGATCAGAGATCAGAGGAGCAGCTGCTGCAGAGGCGAGTGAAAGCAAACTTCTAGATCCAGCACAATGAACGGTTAGTTTCACTTTTAGTGCACCTGGCGTCCTGTTGCTCCGCCTGTGCCCAGAATATGCTTTGTGGTGCAACGAATAACCGAACACTTACCCCCAAATTCCACCAGATGCACGCTGGTTGCGTCCGCGCTCCGGAAGAGGAGATGTTAATCATGGAGGTGCGCCGAGATGTCTTCCTACTGCTCCTCTGGGTTTGTGGTTCTGTTTATAGAAACTACATCTTGTTATATCGCGCGATCATGCGTGAATTCATGAGATCTCGTGGGTCCTCGTGACTCCCGCTGTCCGGCGGAGCTGCACCGCTCCACACAGCAAACGCAGCCGGTGGAATTGCAGCGTTAGCTCCTAATCAACAGTCCAACTTTTTAAAAAAATTGATACTTGGCGACAGATGTTGTTATCGTCGTTGAATGTGTGGGAAACCCTGAACTGCTAGCATGAAATAATTGAAATACAGAGAGCAAAGGCGTCGATTCAAGGGATTACGAGGGGCACAGGGGACTGCATTTATCCCCCACAATGAAAGTAGCAGAGGACTTTTATTTTGACAACAACAAAGAATTTACATTGAAAATTGAAGCAGAATAGGCACAAAATGGAGCATTAAAAAACCAATTAAGTGTTTGTTGCTCAAAATTTTCTGGTGGACAATCCTCAAATCCCCTATTTTATATGTGTTTATTTGTGTTCCCCCCAGTTGGTCACAAACGTCTTTGAACATTGATATCAATTGAATTTGGGCACTGATGTTGAGTAAATTCAGTTAGCGCAACATCTAATGTCAAAGTCAACTGACGTAGAGTACTGACAACGTTTGACATTTATATTTTGTTGGTTGAAATGTTGTTAATAGCACTGTCAATAGCTTAAAATATGTGATCACAATCAGTCGCCATTTGTCTGTAGTTAACTCACAATTAACCGTCCCCCTTCAGTATTTTGAGGTGCATTCACTGTCAACTGACTTTTATTTTGGCAACATCAAACACATTTACACCATAATTTAAACAGAATAGCACAAAATGGAGCATAAACAAAAAAAATCACCGAAATGGAGGAAATTAAGTGTTTGATGCTCAAAATTTTATGGTGGACAATCCTCAAATTTGTGTTCCCCCAGCTGGTCACAATCGTCTTTGAACATTGATATCAATTGAATTTGGGCACTGATGTTGAGTAAATTCAAAGTTAGCACAACATCTAATGTCAAAGTCAATTGACGTAGAGTCGTGACAACGTTTGACGTTCATATTTTGTTAGGTTGAAATTGTGTTGTTAATAGCACTGTCAATAGCTTAAAATATGTGATCACAATCAATCGCCATTTGTCCATAGTGTTCTAAATGTACGTTGAAGGGATACTGTTCAAGTTTTTTTCTTATCAGCATGGGAGTGGACAAATATTTGTCATCTTGTGTCTTTTATCACTTTGTTTCAATAATTCGAAGCCTTTTCTCGCACAAAAATTTCCTTCGAGATAAAGTTCTATTGAATTGAATTGAAATATGCTTGCAATATGGAAACATATGTTTATCATTATTGCAACAGTCCAAATCAATGTCAAACACCGTCCGGAATATTCTCCAGAATAACTTCAAAGGTACCGCACGCTCCAACCTATTTCTCTTTGCTGCACTTTCTCTGCCCCTTCCACGCTATAAGCTATTGAATAAAGGTGAAAAAGCCCCAAAACAAGCAGCTGATTGATTGATTTAGTATGCAGTATTAATGTGTGTAATATACGTGTCTTTGTTTCACTGAAAGACACAAAGAAATGTCATAACACTGGGGGAATAGGACAGAAAGCACTATATAAACAAATGAGGCTACTGCCCCTGAGGATGTGACTTCCACTGTACACAAAACCAACATCAGCTGCGAGAAAACGTCCAAAATAAAGAGAATTAATCAAACAGGTTGACCAGGTTCCTGCTTCATCAGGAGGCCAGCGGCGGCAGCAGCAGTCATTAACCGGAGATAATAAGCACAAGGTCAGGAGATTTCTGAATTATCTCCCCTTCTCCCCACTGTTCTGTCAGACTCCTATGAAGTTGTGTTCGAGAGCGGGCTCACGTTAATCAGCGCTTTAATTGCCACTTGCCTCAGAGTGTGTGGGGAATAAGGCCAATTTCTCAGAGTCTCTCCTTCAGGAGGATGCAGACAGGTTCTTGGAAAGAGAGAGGTCTGTCAGTGTGGATTACTGTCACAGGCAGGAGTGTGTTTTTACCATCTCAGAGACAGCTCGACATATCACAGACGTATCTACAGTCAACTTTATATTTACAGCCAGGAGCTGCAGCATTATTTATGATGTCAACCGTCTTATACGTGATGTTTATTAGTGACAGTGGATGTATTTATTAAAGCAGCAGTGCTAACAGTGTAATGTAATGTAGCTGTAGGCAGAAAATGTACAGCACTTAAAACATTAATAACGCCAACAGACATATCTCACAGGTAAAGAGGATGTATAACAGCTTGCAACTGTAACGTAGTGCTGTAAACCATATTTAAAATAGTTATATATTGCTCATATCTCACAGCACTGTATGTGGATTTATCATAATTATGTTGGTTTAGTTTCCAGTAGCAGTAGCAGCAGTTGATGTTGCATTATTTAGACGTCTAACAGCTAGCAGTAAGAGCAGCACAGGTAGTTATTGTGAGAGGAACTAGAGTCGTAGTTGTAGCAGTAGCAGAAATAAAAGAAAAGTTGCAGAAGTACGAATAGTAGTATGAGTCGTGGCAGCCCTGCAGAAAGTGGAAGTAGTATTAGTACTCGGGAAAGGGATACGAGTTGTAGCAGCAGCAGTAGTTGTGATAAAAGTATTAATGGTACCAGTCATAGTAATAAGAGTTTAAGCAGCAGAGGCAGTATAAGTACCACTAGCAGCAGCAATAGCAGTACATGTATTAATAGTACTAGCGACAGTAGCAGTAATAGTAGTCGTAGTAGTTGTGGCATAAGTAGTAGCAACAGCAGTAGTACAGATATTAATAGTAATACAAATAGTAAGAGCTGAAGTAGCAGCAGTAGTAGTACAAGTACTTGTCATAGCAGTCAGCAGCAGTAGCAGTACAAGTATTAATAATACTAATGACAGTAGTAGCAATAGTAGTAGTCGTAGTATTTGTAGCTACGATAGTTGTAGCAGCAGCAGTAATATTGTAGATGTATAAGTAGTAGTAGCATGACTAGTTAGAGGCAGCAGTAATAGTAGTAGTACATGTATTGATAGTACTAATAAAAGTGATAAGAGCTGTAGCAACAATAGCAGTAAAAGTATAGGTAGTAGCACCAGTAGTACAACTAGTAGTAGTAGCATAAGTAATAGCAAGCAGTAGCAGTATTACTGTAGAAGAAGTAGTAATAGTGGTAGTAGTAGCAGTAGCATGTAGCAGCAGCAGTACTACTAGTATTAGTAGTACTAGAATTGTAATTACAGTTGTAGCAGCAGTAGTAATACTGTAAAAATATAAGCAGTAGTAACACGAGTAGTAGTAGTAGTAGACGTACAAGTATTAGCAGTACTAGTGAAAGTAAAAGAGTTATTGCAGCAGTAGCGGTAGAAGTATAGGTAGTAGTTCTAGCAGTAGTAGTAATAGTTGCATGAGTAATAGCAGGTAGTAGCAGTACATGAAGTAACAGTACTACTGACAGTAACAGTTGTAGCAGCAGCAGTATTACTGTAGAAGTATGAGCAGTAGTAGTAGTAGCAGTAGTAGCAACAGCAGTAGCACAATAGGTACAAATACTACTCGGGACAGTGGTAAAGTTGTTGCAGTAGTAGTAGTACATGTATTAATAGTGCTAGTGACAGTAGGAGTAATAGTAGTAGTTGTGGTAGTAGCATGGGTAGTAGCAAACAGTGCATGGGACAGTTGTAAGAGTTGCAACAGCAGCAGTAATATTGTAGAGGTAGTAGTAGTAGTAGTAGCATGACTAGTTAGAGGCAGCAGCAGTACTACTAGTATTAATAGCACCAGAATTGTAATAACATGGCAGCAGTAGCAGTACTGTAGAAGTATAAGTAGTAGTAACAGTAGCATGAGTAGTAGTACAGGTCCTAGTAGTACTAGTGAAAGTAAAAAGAGTTCTAACAGCAGTTTCAATAGAAGTACAGGTAGTAGTACTAGTGGTTGTAATAGTAGCATGAGTAATAGCAGGCAGCAGTTGCAGCACTACAAGTAGTCAAAGTAGTACTAACAATAAAAGTTGTAGCAGCAGAAATACTGTAGAGGTATTAGCAATAGTAGTAATAGTGGTAGTAGTAGTAGCACGACAAGTAGCAGCAGTACTACTAGTATTATTAGTCCTAGAATTGCAATAAGAGTTGTAGCAGCAGTAGAAGTACTGTAGAAGTATAAGTAGTAGTAACAGTAGCATGAGTAGAAGCAACAACAGTAGTAGTACAGGTACTAGTAGTACTAGTGATAGTAAAAAGAGCAGCAGTAGTACTAGTATCAATAGTTCTAAAACAAATAGTAAGAGCTGAAGTAGCGGCAGTAGTAGTAGTACAAGTATTAGTAGTACTTATCATAGTAGCAGCAGTATGAGTACAAATAGTAGCAGTTGTAGCTGAGTAAAAGCAGGCAGCAGCAGTAGCAGTACATGTATTAACAGTACTACTGACAATACTAGTTGTAGCGGCAGCAGTATTACTGCAGAAGTATTAGCAGTAGTAGTAGCATGAGTAGTAGTAGCAACAGCAGTAGTCGTACAAGTAGTAGTAATAAAAGGAGTTGTAGCGGCAGTAGCAGTTGTACATGTACTAGTAGTGCTAGTGACAATAAAAGGAGTTGTAGCGGCAGTAGCAGTCGTACATGTAGTAGTGCTAGTGACAATAAAAGGAGCTGTAGCGGCAGTAGCAGTCGTACATGTAGTAGTGCTAGTGACAATAAAAGGAGTTGTAGCGGCAGTAGCAGTCGTACATGTACTAGTAGTGCTAGTGACAATAAAAGGAGCTGTAGCGGCAGTAGCAGTCGTAGTAGTAGTGACAATAAAAGGAGTTGTAGCGCAGTTAGCAGTCGTGCATGTACTAGTAGTGCTAGTGACAATAAAAGGAGCTGTAGCGGCAGTAGCAGTCGTACATGTAGTAGTGCTAGTGACAATAAAAGGAGTTGTAGCGGCAGTAGCAGTTGTACATGTACTAGTAGTGCTAGTGACAATAAAAGGAGCTGTAGCGGCAGTAGCAGTCGTACATGTAGTAGTGCTAGTGACAATAAAAGGAGTTGTAGCGGCAGTAGCAGTCGTACATGTACTAGTAGTGCTAGTGACAATAAAAGGAGTTGTAGCGGCAGTAGCAGTCGTACATGTACTAGTAGTGCTAGTGACAATAAAAGGAGCTGTAGCGGCAGTAGCAGTCGTACATGTATTAGTAGTGCTGGTGACAATCAAAGGAGTTGTAGCGGCAGTAGCAGTCGTACATGTATTAGTAGTGCTGGTGACAATCAAAGGAGTTGTAGCGGCAGTAGCAGTCGTACATGTACTAGTAGTGCTAGTGACAATAAAAGGAGCTGTAGCGGCAGTAGCAGTCGTACATGTACTAGTAGTGCTAGTGACAATCAAAGGAGTTGTAGCGGCAGTAGTAATATTGTCAAAGTATAAGCGATAGTAGTAATAGCGGTAGTAGCAGCTGTACTACTAGCATAAATAGCAGTAGAACTGTATTAACAATTGTAGCAGTAGAAGTAGTACAAGTACCAGTAGTAATAATGATAATAAAAAGAGTTGTAGCAGCCGCGGAAGTATTAGTAGTACAAGTTTTAATACTACCAGTGAGAGTTTTACCGATAGCACTCATTATATTAAAGAGAGTTTTGACTGTGGCAGCGGGGGGGTAGAATAGAAGTTATAGTAAAAGCACGAGATGTATAAGAGCCAGAAATAGAAACAAGAGCAGAGCGGTCTCAGCAGACGTAATAAAAGTATTACTGCGTGTGAACATGAAGTGATACACTGGTACATATTGTGTAAATGCCTAATTCCACTTCCTCTTCCTATTTATCTGAATTAAAGCATGTTTGGGTCTCTTGTCTGTGGAGAACAATCCTATTGGTTCAGCATCTCGTCCTTATATTATTGCATTACCCAGCCAGTGCAAACTGTGCATCCCTTTAATAACTGCATGTCAATGTGATTAATGGACATTGCTTAATAAATTTCCTGTAATTAAGTGTCCACCTGCAGCTTGCCTGGAATCAATTACCTTTTTGTTTATGCAATTTCCTCGAGGTATTTAGTTATGTGCCTCCATTATGGAGTTGTAAGATAATATCTGCTTATTCTGCTAATTCCCGTGTTAGCGTATGTGACATAGCGGGCTAAAGGCCCGAAGGAAAGAGGAGTGGAGAGCAGATGGATGGCAGTGAACGCAGCACTTCATGGCCTGAGTGACGGATGTTTTCTGTTTGCTACACGTTAATAAAAAGATAACGATAAGATAATAATGCATGTTGTTTTTACAGTATATCTGCGTCGTGCTTTTCATAATGCGCACAGACACCATCATATTAAAAACAAATTACACAATCAGAACTGAGGAGCGGTGGTTAAGAGTGAGAGAGCATATTAAGAAAACAGAGATGGAAGTATACGTTCACAGACGTAACAGATGAAATGATTACAGATAAATTAAGACCCGAGGGTCGCCAGCTTCAATCTGAACACCAGCTGGAAACTTTTAACTGTGTGAATGCAAATTAAAGAGTTTACTAAAACCTCTTTGTGTAGTTTTAAAGGAGCATTCCACTGATTTTACCCATAAATATCAGCTTATTCATCGTGGAGGGGGCACAAAGGAGCGCAGAAAATAACCATGATGATGTCACAGTGATGCATTCAGGGTTTTCTAGCTGTGCTATGGGATTTCAAATTTCTATCCAAGTACGTGCATCAGAAAATGTGTATGTGTTTGGGTATGGGTAGGTGTTTCCCAGATAAACAGTTCTAAGACAAAAGACGCCATCCAGTTGCATTATGGGCAATGTAGGCTTCAGTATTTTGACATGTATACAGATGTTTTTGTACAGGGATGTTTTAGCCTCTCGTCCACTCTGAGATTTCGCTAATTGGATTTTTGAAAACACCTTCTAAGGTTCAGATTTTTCGAAACTTGTTGGGAAACAATGACGTCATCTAAATTGGTGCATACCCATTGTTTCCTCGTGTAATGAGGCACGCGCCAGAAACAACAACAACAATAGCGGATGACTGTTTTTTTCTACTGCTTGGTCTTATGACTACTCCACACTAAAACTCTGTGTTGCCGCGCCACGTCATGGACAAACGGAGGCGACTGCTGCGCCCAGTGCTACTTGGTCCACCTCAGAGTTTGCAGTTTGAAGTCTGCTAAAAATGATGGCTTTGAATCAGGCCAGCAGACGAGAGATTGGGGCAGTTGTCGATGAGGAATGGAAGGAAAACTTTCACATGTACAAAGCATCGCTCCCATCTCTGAGTGAGCTCCTCTGTCTTTATACCAGAGGGGAATCAATGGTGATGAGATCTCCAGTAGACTACAATGAGGCTAAAAACTAGGGCCCGACCGATTTATCAGCCGATTAACTTTTGGCCGATTGACGCCTATGTTAACACTTATATTTTCATCACTGATAAAATGCAGGGAACATGGTGTTTTACTTAGAAATGATGTCCTTGTGTTACTCCTTGCACTATAACCTCCCTCTGTTAAACTGGCAATAAAAAGAACTCTGGTACTGTGAACATACATGTGAATGTCTTAATTCATACAGACTTTGCATGATTATTTTATTTCCCAGAGGTTTACTGCCTTTTTGCACATCATATTTTTGATTTATTTTGTGTTCAAATTGTTCATATGCTGCTTGTTCCACACAATTTCTGATAATAAAAGTATTTGAAAATAGTAAAATGTTCTTCCTTCAATTTATATCTTTGTAACGAGTGTTTGAACTATATTTAAACCATCAAAAGCAGGTATTTCTGAGTTTTTTTAAACTGGAAAAACATAAAAATTTAATCAGCCGATATATCGGTTATCAGATTTTTTTATTCCATAATATCAGAATCGGCATCGGCCCCAAAACATCCATATCGGTCGGGCCCTACAAAAAACAGTTCAAATGACATTTTTCCAAACTTTTTATGTCGGGGCTTCAGGACACTTGGATCACTACGGACGAGCAGTATGGAGATATTTTGTGGTTTCAATGATGTGTTTTTGGACGTTTGAATCTGGGGCGCCGTCAGCCTCCATTAGGTGGAGTTGTGTTGCTACCTCCTCTCCCCTTGGATCTCTGCAAGTGATATGAGGACTCTAAAACTTCACCTGAGCCTCCCTCGGCATATGGGTGAGTAGATAATGGCTGGATTTACATTTTTGGGTGCACTATCCCTTTAATCTTGTCTTTGTCGTCTACTTATGTGAATGTTTGCTCGTTTGGTAAGTGATTACCAAAATAATACAGAAAAGGAAACAGAACAAATCCTTAAACTATCACGGCAGATTTGCACTGCTGGGATAGGTTTGGCTTCCTGAGTAGCTGACGAACTGGCCACAAAAGTGGCTGACGATGCAGCGGCGGAGCTTCATGGCTGGCTTCCTGGCTTTGGGCGCTTTGTGGCACTTCTACCTCTTGTCTAAGCATGGCGTTCTCACGATATGAGCTTGCAGGTACCAAAATTTGGCACCAGTGGATTTCACGTGACTTGGCTGTACCGATGTAATTCGGCTGATAGCTTTAAAGTACCGAGTTCTGTCCCTTACCCTCTTGCTAAGTGGGGAAAATCACTTGCATCAACATCCTCTGAGTGATTACAAGACAGATGGGGAAGTATTCTTGCTTCGGTATGTTCTACATGGCATGCTCAACCTTTAGGTTAAGGGTCGACACTGGTTGAAAATCAGGGAACCCAGTGAAGGAAGATGAACGAGGCAAATATGAGCAGTCAGATGATCAGATATGATGTAATATGTTGCACTAACCCTCTTTTCCACAAGACATGAATGCAACAGTTTCTAGAAGCAGCAGCAGCAGCAGCAGCTCCGTTCTCTCTTGTACTTACAGCGAGGTATTACATTTACCCTGACAGGTTAAATCAATATCCACACCAGCAGCTTCATCCACCTCCCTGACAATATGAACTCCACTGACTCCACCTAAAATGTGAATCTCTACTCAACACAACTGTTTGGCTGCATCAGACCATCATGCGGTCGTGAAATCAGATGACTCATTAGTGCAACAAGGGTGACCTTTTCATAAGGGCGGTGACATGTGAGGAAGGTCACCGTGGTTAAATGGCACACCCTTAAGTGACTGTCAATCAAGCGGCTGCCACCGTGTCGCCTCCCTGTCATCGTGCAGCAAATATTATGCAAGGACGCCGGGGTGAATTAACCTTCCGCTGCTTGTGTGCTGCGTCGCTTGAACGGCTTCCAGATTCGTCAAAAAGAAAAGTTCTTTCAAATGTATGAATTTTGAGGGTTAGCAGTGAATTTACACTCAACAAACTGGTTGTTTGAAGGAAGATTTATTTTCCAGCCACCTGTAACGACAGCAGTTAAGGGCGAAATGACTCAGACAGCCAACAGCTCAATTTTCTGCCACTTTTTGAGGTATCCAGGTCTGGCATTAATTCAGCCCCGCTTCAGGGCTCATCAAAAGTAAGTGAAGGTGTGAGATTAGAAATTGTTTTTCTGTGCTTTTTTTTTTTTTTTCTCCCCGCCGTAGTTCAGCGTTACCGGCTTCATGCCCTGACAAGAAGTGACTGCAGGCACTCGAGGTGAGTCTGTGCGGGAAATCAGTTTAGAAATTACTGTTGGTGGGAATAAGTGTGGCGCACATGAATGAGAAATAGATGTCAGTGTGCATTTCAGCAGCCAATCACTTGAGTGGGGCTCTCCAGGAACACAAGTGAGAAGTGGGCAAATAATTGGACTCCCTGTGTCCTGTTAAAATATGTGTATCGGTAAAAGGAGCCTGGGAAGGTGTACTTCACTCAGCAGAATATCGAAGATTTGATAAATATGAGAAGGGAGGCACTTAAGGCTTTCACTCCAGCTTTCTTTGAGAAAAAAACAAGGCGCTGCCGTAATGACTGAAACAGCATTTACTGCGCAGCAATCTGCATCAGCTCTGCGTGTTTGCACGACTGAGTAAATCATTGGGATTCAGGCTTTGGACAAGTTGCTCTGGATGAACTTCAGCAGGATCTAATCAAACTAGAATTACCGACTTGTGGCTGTGTGCCTCCGCAAACCAGTTAAGTTGCAGTTACAGCTCACATCCATCGCAATCAGTTTCAAGATGGACACCCAAGATTAGTGTGCAAATGTCTCCCCTTCTGCTCCTGACCTATGAGGTTAAATAGTCGCCAGAAAAGTGTTTTTGAAGTACATTATGATGTCACAGTGAAGCTGACCTCTGACCTTTTGGATATAAACTATCATCACTTCATCATTTTAAACCATTTGACATTTGTAGGGCTGCAGTCAACCAAGGAAAATCTTGGTCGACTAATCTGCATGTTATTTTTACTTCTGCGTTTAGTTTAGTTCAAATCAAACTTTATTTATATAGCTGATTAAAAACACACAGTAAACACACATTAAACACACATTAAACAAGGCTTAATAGAGACAGTTTCAAACACAAGTACACAAATTAGCTTCACTATAACTCGCAGCATTCACAGACAAACACTTGTCTTTATCTGGACACATTTTCCCCACAAATACAACATGCTAACGTTATTAGCACAAGTCTATGGCATTTTACATTGTATAAATTAGCCTAGCAGCTAGCAGACTTCTCTCTACTCATATAAAACCAGAGACAACAGCAACATTTAACAAAGGTAACGTTACAAAATTTGGCTCCATTACAACTCACAAGGTTCACTGACAAAACAACTGTCTTATACTAAACACGTTTTCCAAACAAATACAACATGCTAACGTTATTAGCGCCAGCCTATGGCATTTTACATTGTATAAATTAGCCTAGCAGCTAGCAGAGATTTCCTCTACTCATATGAAGCCAGGATAAATCACACACAACTTAAAATGCAATTTTAGTGGAGGCTTTATTGTCTTCACAATTTATTGTTTCTTATCTGTGAAATTAAAGTAAACACAAGCTTCGTTTCCACTGAGGGAAATGGTTTCAACTTACAGAAACAGACAGGAGGTCTGCGTCACCGCGACACTGAGCGTGAGGTTGGGTGAGTCCAACTTTCTGTCAACAACGGGGATGTTCTGAAAACACCCTCATTTTCACAGGTAACTTAGCCTGTCCCCCCGCCGCAGGAAATAATGGATTAATCCTGGAGAGCTGATGATGTAGCACTTTTCTCCTCATGAAAGTAACACGGCGATTATTCGACCAATGAGAATTTGGTCGGACGAGAGCATAGCGAGCAAATAATCGAATAGTCAACCAGGGGACTACAGCCCTAGACATTTGTGTGAAATTATGTCATCATTTGCATGTGACATTTTTGAACAACGGCCAACAACAAAGCAGTCTCACTCCAAAGTCATCAAATCCAGAACTTGGTCGGCGACTTCTGGCATCAGGTTCTGCCAAAAATCCATCCTTTCACATCGGCATGATACGTGTCCAGTTGGCGTAATGGTTTAATAATGGCATCAAGGAGAAGCGCAGCAAGTTAAGCCGGCGCAAGTTCGACTACGGCGAAGAGGAGGGGTGGTGGAGGGGTCCAACAACCACCAACTTTCACCTGGGAGGCCCGGTGTTCGCTTGCTTGCTTCAGCCTATCCCTGAACTTTTGTCTTAAACCCAACCACATGCTTTTGTTGCCAAAACCCAACCTCGTGCATGTCTTGGCAAGACGTAACCAAAAAAGTCAGAACGTCAACAACCAACGCACCCATGGTACCATATAAAGATGCACTGATCCAGCTTTTTCAGTTTCGCTCCCGATGCTGTGGCTTTGAGTATCAGCCGATATCCGATACTGATCCGATGCCATGGTTGACCCACAAAGGTATGTACCTTTACATGTAGAAGAGAAAAGACTAGAGGCATCAGGCTTTGATGAACAGATAAAATGAAATAAACAATTGCGTAACAACAGTTGAAATAGTGTGAAACACCTCCACGCAGCAGATTCTTCGCTCCTTGACATATGACGTAGCTCGCATCGCAATAGATTTAAAGGGAAAGGATCGCCTCAGGTATAGGTTGCATCTTCTGATACCCAATCCATCTATTTTGATGATATCGGGGCCGATATTCAATCCAGACATCGAACTGGTGCATCCCTAGTACCGTGCACATCGTATCTCATCATAGGAAGTCCATGACCAAACACTGATATGTGACGAGGTCGGAGTGAGAATGTCTTGCCAAGAACCTGCCCCTAATTTCCAGGGCTGGTACCTGCAGTTATTCCACAGGCTAGTTAATAACATGTCGGGCAAGAAATCCAAAGTGTGGGATCATTTTGAGAAGGTGAAGGACGAACCCAAGGTGATATGTAAACTCATCTTCATTGGTCGACTACAAACATGACGTATGTAAATGACAAAGGAAAAAAACAAAATCAGTATATCTAACTCACACGATTTCAGACAATCATGTGATGTTATGTAAAGTCCTGCTCTGTATCATGTGTGTCAGCTCATCATGATAAAGAAGTTGTTTCTGCATCAGTGACACACACAAAAAAAAAGAGTATTTCTAATTCTGCTGTAATAGATGTCTCTTCCAATTCTGCACATTTGGGACAAAACTCCCCCTAAGAAGCTTTTTCAGCCTACATATGTCACTTTCTCTCCACAGCATGTTCAGTAATTATGTTTTTCGCATATCACAGTGAAGTTGAAGAAAACCAGACACCCTTCAAGTCTGATAGGCAGCGTTTAATTGGCTCAAAAACCCAGCGCCAGGAATAGAGTCAGTCAGCAACGAGCATTACATAACTGTAATTTAGTTTGTTCTGGGTCAGCGGGCCTCGGCTCTCCGACGGTGCAACGTTAAAAAATGTGACAATTCTTATTAAACACAGTGTGAACGATGCAGATCAGCAGGCAGGATCCAGCCTGGAGGTTACAGGCGCTTTTCTATCAGGGTTCCACTGACAGGACTTTTTAATAATTTCTAATTTCATGCCCTCAAAACAAAGGAAAACTCACATCATGTTTTTGCTTCTAAATTTGATCCTTGATGGGTTGGAGGCACCGGCAACCCTCGAAAACCTGCCCCACATACATGATGGCGGGGGACATATTGGTGTACTTGGATTTTTTCTGCGTTCAAGTTCAATGTGTTGCTTTATTTCAAGTTATCGTTAACATTTACAGCATGTTAAATGTTCAGAATTTACTCTAAACATGGATTTACTGCACTTTTCTCCCTTAAATTTAAGGGATATTTGCCCCAAAGTTGGCGTCTTACATTTGTAGATTGCACATACATATAGATAGCTGTCCACATACTTTTGGCCACATACCATATGTGATTGAATCCACAGCCTGTGTTTGCATTTAAAGGAAAAGTCCACCCTAAAATAGAGCTGGCACATGTCCCTCCTCTAATACTGTCCTCCTCAGCTCTAATTAGTGACTGTGAATCAGCCTCTCGTTAAGCCGAGCGGCGGAGAGACACACTGCGGCGGTGATGTCATGTACAGACAGATCCTGGAGCTGCTCCTCAGACGGTGAATAATGGAACAACTGCTGGATGTGGGGACGTTTTCTGATTCACAGCTGGAAGCCCCGACATTCAAATGAAACTCATTTGGATGGAACGTCTCGAGCAGAGAGTCCCATGAGCCCACAGAGCCAGTCACTAATTCAGTGTCAATGCAGCGACTCATCAATCTGGGACTTGAAGCTCTGCTTTCCAGTTTAAGGGGACAGTTCTGCGTTTGGAGCCGCTGGGTTTAGTGTCGGGGAACAGAATGGAAAGAGCTCAGTGGAAAATCCTTTTTACAGTGGATTTTTCCTTTAAATTAGACGAGAGCTTACAGGATACTTTTCCAAATAGATCCTTCCTCAAACTCCCTGCCCCCCCTCACTAGTTTTCACTGATAATTACGACTGATTTGCACCTATGGTCAAACAATGGGCACCTGATTTCAGCTGATTCTTGAACATTAAACACACATTTTAAGGCGTCACACATGATAATTCACGTTAGCCTTTAACTCGCTCGTTTAAGATGATTTGTTTCATACTATGATTTTTTGTTTGAAGGTTTTAGAATCCATGGTTTTGCTAGTAAGTTAAAGCGACACTTACCTTTCTGGAAATGTTACGCTTTTCTTTGTTTAGGTTAAAATGCTATTAATAAGCTGATGGCACACTAAAATGTACGTGAATTCCACCAGAGATAAAAACTCATAATTATTCCATTCTCGTATGGTTCTAAGAAAACTCCGAATAATGCAATGACTGGCCTCCTCCGCCTGACTGATCTCCCAGATAAGTTTCAAAACTCTGGCGTTGCGTCTGACTGTGCAGGACAGGTAACATTATGTTTACTTTGCTTCTAATATAACACATACGTTATATATGTCAACACAGCGTCCAGTTGCTAATGGCTAACGTTAGCCTACTGTAGCGCAGCCTCTGAAACATGTTATCTTCCTTGTGCGTTTCCACTTACTAGTAACGTTAACGCTACTAATGTTAGCCTACTGTAGCATAGCCTCTGAAACATTAACGTGATCTTCCTTGGGCGTTTCCACTGACTAGTAACGTTAACACTACTATCTAATGTTAGCCTACTGTAGCGTAGCCTCTGAAACATTAACGTGATCTTCCTTGGGCGTTTCCATTTACTAGTAACGTTAACGCTACTACCTAACAATAGCCTACTGTAACGTAGCCTCTGAAACATTAACGTTATCTTTCTTGTGTGTTTCCACTTACTAGTAACGTTAACGCTACTATCTAACGTTAGCCTACTGTAACGTAGCCTCTGAAGCATTAACGTTATTTTCCTTGTGTGTTTCCACTTACTAGTAACGTTAAAGCTACTATCTAATGTTAGCCTACTGTAGCGTAGCCTCTGAAACATTAACGTTATCTTCCTTGGGCGTTTCCACTTACTAGTAATGTTAAGTGCTGTGTGAAACATTTTTTTAAGTGCTGTGTGAAAGAAAGGTAATAGTCTTGTCTGCTTTATGTTTAATGTCTATTTTTATGTCTGAAATGTGCGATATAAATAAAGTTAATTATCATGATTATTATTATTATTATTATTATCATCATTATTATTATAATGTAATGATCAGTGTTGTGCAAGTTACCGAAAATTAGTCTTTAGTTACAGTCGCTTCTCTCAAAATTAAATAAATTAAATGAACAATTATTGCATAGAAAAGTAATTAGTTTCTAGGGAAAGTAACGTTTACGATGATACTTGATGATACTTGCTTCAGTTCTCATACAGCTATATTATCTTAGGCCTCATTTACACCGCAAGCGATGCGTTCGCATAGCGCTCGTGAACAGTTGCTGTTTACTCCTGTTTTCATTTTGGCGAGCATGTTAACAGGTTAGAACATTCACACCGCATCCGTTCTACGCGCTGCTTTCGCGAGCAAGCTTGAAAATTTTTGCGTGAGTCACGAAAGAATGGTCGCAGTATTCAACAAAAAAATCGACATCTACGGTGGCCGAGAGAGGTCACAACACATGCAAACTCGTGTTTAGTAGTAATACAAAGCAGACAAAGCAGCGACCACTGCGCGACGCATCTGTTCGATTTTGGTGTGAAAAGACGTGTGCTGCTGCTACAGTTGTGGAGTGTTTCGTGAACGCATCGCTTGCGGTGTAAATGAGGCCTTAGTGTTGCTGTGGCACCGTGTGGGACAAGACAGTTGTCAGGTTTTATCATTTTTATTATTAATTATTATATAAGAGGTTTTCGGAACAAACAGTTGTTGGGACTCCTGAGGAGGAACTTCAGGAGAATGACATACCTTCAAGTTTTGTTTTTTTTTTTTGCTATTTTCATTCACACTGGGTATAGGAATGCTCAAGTGATGTACTGCAAGCCGGCTCGTACCTGGTAAAGCAAAGTCTCTTTTGCTAGCCTACATCGTTTTGTATTTCCTCTGTCACATGCATGAACTTCGCTGTTGGTTTATTTGTTCGCCTCAAAGCCAACAGCTTGACTAACTCATGGTTGCTACGCTGTGATTGGACAATCCTTGTTGTGGAGGAGGGCTTTAGCCAGTGGTTTATTGTGGATCAGGATACTGACGCAAAGCTAGAGATGTTCTTGCAGGAATTTACCAGAAGAAAAACAAAGCTTGATATTATCTTTTTATTATCAAAGCCTTGATCTTGATGGAGGATTAATTCTAGCAACTTTGCAGTTTTCCTGTTGCCACAGTTGTCCTCTTATACTCCAAAAAATATCTCGCAAAAATGAGTAATAATCAGGACAAAACAAGAAGCTTAACGCCTGCAGTTCTTTTTTTTTGGATTGTGTACACAAGGCACAAAGGTGCCGGCAACCGAGCACAGACTGGTTCAATTAAAAAAACGACTGTTTATCATTTATTTATCCATCAGAAAACAATTGGACGTTATGATTGCAATTTGCTTGATTAATGAGTTGATTAAGACTGTTAAATGTTTACAAAGGGGTTGAAACGCGCTCTGCAAATATTTTCAGAAAACAGGACGTCGCATCCCATCACAGCCGTCTGTAAACTTTAATTAAGCACAAAACCATTCAGAGCCCCCCCCCCCCACCTCCCCTCCCCTCCCGCCCCCCTCCTGGGATTCATTATTCCCACCTAAATCTGCATTTTTAATTATTTAATTTGAGATAACGTTTGCAAGTTCCACCAGCAATTATTTATTTCTTGAAACTCACAAAGAGCTGCTCAAAGTGCTCTCCATGAAAGGTGCGGCGGCGGAGGTAGGCCCTGGAAACGAAGGCAATTTGCACAATGGGAAAAAAAAAAAAAAAGCTTCACATTAACAACTGCGTCGGTTCAGACATCAGTGTCTCGTGATTGTAAAGGCGTTTTCATCCAGCGTGCATCAAACTGGGAGGAGGAACACCGGCGTGTATTATCATAACAAACAAGCTCCCATCAAAGAAATAATTAATGGCATTGTGCCCAATATAAAACATCCCATCATGCCTCAGAAGGCCGCGGGTGGGGTGCTGAGTTTTAATCATGATCATAAAAAATGATCTTCCTGGGCTTAGATGACAGCGCGGGGCTGATGTACGGGGTCAGGAGAAGCTCTGGTTCAGGTTTCTCATGTGATGTGGTGGACGGCGGTGGAGGGAAGAGGTGGAGCGGCAACAAACAGACTGTGTTCTGTCTCTCAGATTGCTCCCGCAATCAGGAAGATGACATCCTGTTTGGCTCGGAGGGTTTAAGAAAGCTACCTATGATTCCAACACACTCAGAAGCCAAAGTAACCAAAGTCCAATGTCTTCCAAATCTCTAAAGCCAGCGTCATCTTGACAGAGATGGAGAACAACACCCAATATCTGCATTATCTTAACGTCCTGATTTTCATTCTGACCAAAATTTAACTTTTGCCAACATCTTCCTCACATCGTATTGACGTCCGATGCCACCTTACTTTCTGAGGATGTGTTGTAACTGTATGTTTCTTTACATTTCAACAACTATGTGGTTCACGTATGGTCAAATTTAGGCACAAACGCCACATGGCAGTGGTGAGGAAAGGATCACATTTTGGCCGAAAGTACCTTCTTTTGCTTGCACTTTCCGACAAAAAGAAGCAGCAATGTCTGGGCATAAGACAAGCTATTGGTGGCGTTATCCTGGCAGGTAACGAACAACTACTCTTTTGTGGCATTATCCTGGCAGGTGTTGCAGCTGTCTCCGAAGAAAAACAGCTGCTTTTTGTGGCACTATCTTGGCAGAAAAAACCAAAAACAATTTTGTTTCATGGCACTATCCCAACAGAAAAAGCAGCAATGCCTTGGTTATAAGAACCACTTTTTTTCTGGCACTATCTCGTAAAGAAATGCAGAGATGGCTTGGTTGAAACAGCTGTTTTTCATGGCACTGTCCCAACAGGAAAAGCAATTATGTCACAGTAATAAATAACAACTATTTTGTGGCATTATCTTGGCAGGAAACACAGCAATGTCTCTGAAAGACAAATGCTTCTCGTGGCACTATCCCAGCTGGAAACATAGCTACGTCTCCGTAAGAAAGTGCCGTTTCTTGTAGCATTATCTCGGCATGAAAAGCAGCTACATCTCTGTAATACACAACCACTTTTTTGTGGCACTATCACAGCAGGAAGTGTAGTGATGTCTCAGTATAAAACAACCGTTTTTTGTGGCATTATCCTGGCATGAAAAGCAGCGATGTCTCTGTAAAATACTACCACTTTTTGTGAAACTATCCCAGCAGAAAACACAGCAATGCCTCAGAGATAAACAACACTTTTATCTGATACTTTCTTGGAAGGAAATAGAGTAAAAACAGCTGGTTTTCATGGCACTGCTCCAGCAGGACACAGCTATGTCTCACTGATCGACCGTCACTTCTTTGTGGCACTAACCTGGCAGGAAATGCAGCGATGTCTTGGTAAGAAAAAATAACCACATTTTTCTGGCACTATCTCAGCAAAATAATGCAGAGATGGCTCAGGAAAAAAAAGCACTTCATGGCATTATTCCAACAGAAAAAGTAAAAATCAACCACTTTTTTGTGGCACTGTCCCAGCGGGAAACACAATGACGTCTTGGTAATTAACAACTACTTTTTTCTGGCACTATCTTGGGAGGAAATGCAGGGACTTTTTGGTATAAAACAACCATATTTTTGCAGTATTATCCTGGCAGGAAACACAGCTATATCTCAGTAAAAAGACTACTGCTTCGAGGCAGATTCGAGGTTGCTGCTCTGTGCTCCGGCATCCGGCAAAAATAGAAGTCCTGTGTATCTGTTGCGGAGGGCTCCAGAGTGCTGCAGCCGGTGGAAGTACACACATTGACTAGAATTGAATCCTATTGGCTCCGCTGCCGTGCTGGAGCGCAGACGCAACCAACACGCATCTGGTGGAAATTGGGGGTGATTTGTTTGCCCACGGGTGGCTGCCGTGGCAGGGCCACGTTGCCGCGTCCTTGATCTTCGATTTTCCAGCGGACCGTTCGAGCAAGTCCGGCTTCTCTGCTGCTAACGCTGCTGCCGGGATACAGCGGAGGAGGAGCCGGCTGCTAATGCTATGTACCGGGACACTGCTAATGCTGCTTGCCGTGCTGCTAACGTTTGTTTCTCGAAAAAATCAGTCGGGTCGATGACCCACCTGCACATGGGCTACAACGTATGATCGAAAATGAATAACAGTTGAAAGTATTTGAAATGTCCATCCCCGTCTAGCTATGATGCTAGTTAGCCAACTTTAGCTAAAGCTTACCTGTTGAGGAGAAGAGTAGCCACTTTGACGTCCGATTTTAAATTCTTCTCTGCTTTAAACCGTCTCCAGCGTTCAAAAGCAAAAAGCGAGTTTTGTCTTGGCGTTTTTGGGAATCATAACGAGGTCGTTTGGGTTTAGTCGCACCATCAGCCATTGTAGCTCAGTCGTAACTGTAACTGATGCTGAGACTCTACTGACTGCGTGACTG